>NC_135811.1:63122736-63269102 GCF_964213995.1 Mustelus asterias
GGTACACTGAGGGAGAATTTAGCATGGCCAATGCACCCTAACCAGCACGTCTTTCAGACTGTGGGAGGAAACTGGAGCACCCAGAGGAAACCCACGCAGACATGGAGAGAACATGCAAACTCCGCACAGTGACCTAAGCCGGGAATCGAACCCGGGTCCCTGGCGCTGTGAGGCAGCAGTGCTAACCACTGTGCCACCCTGAATGGCCTACTCCTGCTTCTATGTTCCTGCATTATTTATTTCAGGAGATGACTGACGGTTATTAACTCTAACTTCACTTGAGTCACATTTCTGCCATGTCCGTGGACAATGTTGGTTGACAAACTATGCTGAAAGTCAAGTCGTTAACTTATTGCGAGTGCATTCACTTTAAGCCACAAACTAACCTATTCGCAGTGTCTCTTTTCACTTTGTCGGGGCGCACAAATTCTTGAGGAACTGGTAGACTTTTTATCCTTTTCTTTCTGACCCTGCCCAGTTGGCAGCTGGATTAGCAATGGCTCTTTCAGGATATTGTTAACAGTGAAAACTCTTTCCAGGAGCTCTATTGACTTTTTGGGGCTATGGCATCCGATAATTCCCATTCATAGAATCATAGAAACCCTACAGTGCAGAAACCCTACAGTGCAGAAACCCTACAGTGCAGAAACCCTACAGTGCAGAAACCCTACAGTGCAGAAACCCTACAGTGCAGAAACCCTACAGTGCAGAAACCCTACAGTGCAGAAACCTTACAGTGCAGAAACCCTACAGTGCAGAAACCCTACAGTGCAGAAACCCTACAGTGCAGAAACCCTACAGTGCAGAAACCCTACAGTGCAGAAACCCTACAGTGCAGAAACCCTACAGTGCAGAAACCCTACAGTGCAGAAACCTTACAGTGCAGAAACCTTACAGTGCAGAAACCCTACAGCGCAGAAACCCTACAGTACAGAAACCCTACAGTGCAGAAACCCTACAGTGCAGAAACCCTACAGTGCAGAAACCCGACAGTGCAGAAACCCTACAGTGCTGAAACCTTACAGTGCATAAACCTTACAGTGCAGAAACCTTACAGTGCAGAAACCCTACAGTGCAGAAACCCTACAGTGCAGAAACCCTACAGTGCAGAAACCCTACAGTGCAGAAACCCTACAGTGCAGAAACCTTACAGTGCAGAAACCCTACAGTGCAGAAACCCTACAGTGCAGAAACCCTACAGTGCAGAAACCCTACAGTGCAGAAACCCTACAGTGCAGAAACCCTACAGTGCAGAAACCCTACAGTGCAGAAACCTTACAGTGCAGAAACCCTACAGTGCAGAAAGCCTACAGTGCAGAAACCCTACAGTGCAGAAACCCTACAGTGCAGAAACCCTACAGTGCAGAAACCTTACAGTGCAGAAACCCTACAGTGCAGAAACCCTACAGTGCAGAAACCCTACAGTGCAGAAACCCTACAGTGCAGAAACCCTACAGTACAGAAACCCTACAGTGCAGAAACCCTACAGTGCAGAAACCCTACAGTCCAGAAACCCAACAGTGCAGAAACCCTACAGTGCAGAAACCCGACAGTACAGAAACCTTACAGTGCAGAAACCCTACAGTGCAGAAACCCTACAGTGCAGAAACCTTACAGTGCAGAAACCCTACAGTGCAGAAACCCTACAGTGCAGAAACCCTACAGTGCAGAAACCTTACAGTGCAGAAACCTTACAGTGCAGAAACCCTACAGTGCAGAAACGCTACAGTACAGAAACCTTACAGTACAGAAACCCTACAGTGCAGAAACCCTACAGTACAGAAACCCTACAGTACAGAAACCCTACAGTACAGAAACCTTACAGTGCAGAAACCCTACAGTACAGAAACCTTACAGTGCAGAAACCCTACAGTACAGAAACCCTACAGTGCAGAAACCCTACAGTGCAGAAACCCTACAGTGCAGAAACCCTACAGTGCAGAAACCTTACAGTGCAGAAACCCTACAGTGCAGAAACCTTACAGTGCAGAAACCTTACAGTGCAGAAACCTTACAGTGCAGAAACCTTACAGTACAGAAACCCTACAGTGCAGAAACGCTACAGTGCAGAAACCCTACAGTGCAGAAACCCTACAGTGCAGAAACCCTACAGTGCAGAAACCCTACAGTGCAGAAACCCTACAGTGCAGAAACCCTACAGTGCAGAAACCCTACAGTGCAGAAACCCTACAGTACAGAAACCTTACAGTGCAGAAACCCTACAGTGCAGAAACCCTACAGTGCAGAAACCCTACAGTGCAGAAACCCTACAGTGCAGAAACCCTACAGTACAGAAACCTTACAGTACAGAAACCCGACAGTGCAGAAACCCTACAGTGCAGAAACCCTACAGTGCAGAAACCCTACAGTGCAGAAACCCTACAGTGCAGAAACCCTACAGTACAGAAACCTTACAGTACAGAAACCCTACAGTGCAGAAACCCTACAGTACAGAAACCCTACAGTACAGAAACCCTACAGTACAGAAACCTTACAGTACAGAAACCCTACAGTGCAGAAAACCTACAGTGCAGAAACCCTACAGTGCAGAAACCTTACAGTGCAGAAACCCTACAGTGCAGAAACCTTACAGTGCAGAAAGCTTACAGTGCAGAAACCCTACAGTGCAGAAACCCTACAGTGCAGAAACCCTACAGTGCAGAAACCTTACAGTGCAGAAACCCTACAGTGCAGAAACCTTACAGTGCAGAAACCTTACAGTGCAGAAACCTTACAGTGCAGAAACCCTACAGTGCAGAAACCCTACTGTACAGAAACCTTACAGTGCAGAAACCTTACAGTGCAGAAACCCTACAGTGCAGAAACCCTACAGTGCAGAAACCCTACAGTGCAGAAACCCTACAGTGCAGAAACCTTACAGTGCAGAAACCTTACAGTGCAGAAACCTTACAGTGCAGAAACCTTACAGTGCAGAAACCTTACAGTGCAGAAACCCCACAGTGCAGAAACCCTACAGTGCAGAAACCCTACAGTGCAGAAACCCTACAGTACAGAAACATTACAGTGCAGAAACCTTACAGTGCAGAAACCCTACAGTGCAGAAACCCTACAGTGCAGAAACCCTACAGTGCAGAAACCTTACAGTACAGAAACCTTACAGTGCAGAAACCCTACAGTGCAGAAACCTTACAGTACAGAAACCCTACAGTACAGAAACCTTACAGTGCAGAAAACCTACAGTGCAGAAACCTTACAGTACAGAAACCTTACAGTGCAGAAACCCTACAGTGCAGAAACCCGACAGTGCAGAAACCTTACAGTGCAGAAACCCTACAGTGCAGAAACCTTACAGTACAGAAACCTTACAGTGCAGAAACCCTACAGTGCAGAAACCCTACAGTGCAGAAACCCTACAGTGCAGAAACCCTACAGTGCAGAAACCTTACAGTGCAGAAACCCTACAGTGCAGAAACCCTACAGTGCAGAAACCCTACAGTGCAGAAACCCTACAGTGCAGAAACCCTACAGTACAGAAACCCTACAGTGCAGAAACCCTACAGTGCAGAAACCCTACAGTGCAGAAACCCTACAGTACAGAAACCCTACAGTGCAGAAACCCTACTGTGCAGAAACCCTACAGTGCAGAAACCCTACAGTGCAGAAACCCTACAGTGCAGAAACCCTACAGTGCAGAAACCCTACAGTGCAGAAACCTTACAGTGCAGAAAGCCTACAGTACAGAAACCCTACAGTGCAGAAACCCTACAGTGCAGAAACCCTACAGTGCAGAAACCTTACAGTGCAGAAACCCTACAGTACAGAAACCCTACAGTACAGAAACCCTACAGTGCAGAAACCCTACAGTGCAGAAACCCTACAGTGCAGAAACCCTACAGTGCAGAAACCCTACAGTACAGAAACCCTACAGTACAGAAACCCTACAGTGCAGAAACCTTACAGTGCAGAAACCCTACAGTGCAGAAACCCTACAGTACAGAAACCTTACAGTGCAGAAACCTTACAGTGCAGAAACCCTACAGTGCAGAAACCCTACAGTACAGAAACCCTACAGTGCAGAAACCCTACAGTGCAGAAACCCTACAGTGCAGAAACCTTACAGTGCAGAAACCTTACAGTACAGAAACCCTACAGTGCAGAAACCTTACAGTGCAGAAACCTTACAGTGCAGAAACCCTACAGTACAGAAACCCTACAGTGCAGAAACCCTACAGTACAGAAACCTTACAGTGCAGAAACCTTACAGTGCAGAAACCCTACAGTGCAGAAACCTTACAGTGCAGAAACCTTACAGTGCAGAAACCCTACAGTGCAGAAACCTTACAGTGCAGAAACCCTACAGTGCAGAAACCCTACAGTGCAGAAACCTTACAGTGCAGAAACCTTACAGTGCAGAAACCCTACAGTGCAGAAACCCTACAGTACAGAAACCCTACAGTGCAGAAACCCTACAGTGCAGAAACCCTACAGTACAGAAACCTTACAGTGCAGAAACCCTACAGTACAGAAACCTTACAGTACAGAAACCCTACAGTACAGAAACCCTACAGTACAGAAACCCTACAGTGCAGAAACCCTACAGTACAGAAACCCTACAGTACAGAAACCCTACAGTACAGAAACCCTACAGTACAGAAACCCTACAGTGCAGAAACCCGACAGTACAGAAACCCTACAGTACAGAAACCCTACAGTACAGAAACCCTACAGTACAGAAACCCTACAGTGCAGAAACCCTACAGTGCAGAAACCCTACAGTGCAGAAACCCTACAGTACAGAAACCCTACAGTACAGAAACCCTACAGTACAGAAACCCTACAGTACAGAAACCCTACAGTGCAGAAACCGTACAGTGCAGAAACCCTACAGTGCAGAAACCCGACAGTGCAGAAACCCTACAGTACAGAAACCCTACAGTGCAGAAACCCTACAGTGCAGAAACCCTACAGTGCAGAAACCCTACAGTGCAGAAACCCTACAGTGCAGAAACCCTACAGTGCAGAAACCTTACAGTGCAGAAACCTTACAGTGCAGAAACCTTACAGTGCAGAAACCCTACAGTGCAGAAACCTTACAGTGCAGAAACCTTACAGTACAGAAACCCTACAGTACAGAAACCTTACAGTGCAGAAACCTTACAGTGCAGAAACCCTACAGTGCAGAAACCCTACAGTACAGAAACCTTACAGTGCAGAAACCTTACAGTACAGAAACCCTACAGTACAGAAACCTTACAGTGCAGAAACCCTACAGTGCAGAAACCCTACAGTGCAGAAACCCTACAGTGCAGAAACCCTACAGTGCAGAAACCCTACAGTGCAGAAACCCTACAGTGCAGAAACCTTACAGTACAGAAACCCTACAGTACAGAAACCTTACAGTGCAGAAACCTTACAGTGCAGAAACCCTACAGTGCAGAAACCCTACAGTACAGAAACCCTACAGTGCAGAAACCCTACAGTACAGAAACCCTACAGTACAGAAACCCTACAGTACAGAAACCTTACAGTACAGAAACCCTACAGTGCAGAAACCTTACAGTGCAGAAACCCTACAGTGCAGAAACCTTACAGTGCAGAAACCCTACAGTGCAGAAACCTTACAGTGCAGAAACCCTACAGTGCAGAAACCTTACAGTGCAGAAACCCTACAGTACAGAAACCCTACAGTGCAGAAACCCTACAGTGCAGAAACCTTACAGTGCAGAAACCCTACAGTACAGAAACCCTACAGTACAGAAACCCTACAGTGCAGAAACCCTACAGTACAGAAACCCTACAGTGCAGAAACCCTACAGTACAGAAACCTTACAGTGCAGAAACCCTACAGTACAGAAACCCTACAGTGCAGAAACCCTACAGTGCAGAAACCCTACAGTACAGAAACCCTACAGTGCAGAAACCTTACAGTGCAGAAACCCTACAGTGCAGAAACCCTACAGTGCAGAAACCCTACAGTGCAGAAACCTTACAGTGCAGAAACCCTACAGTGCAGAAACCCTACAGTACAGAAACCCTACAGTACAGAAACCTTACAGTGCAGAAACCCTACAGTGCAGAAACCCTACAGTGCAGAAACCCTACAGTACAGAAACCTTACAGTGCAGAAACCTTACAGTGCAGAAACCTTACAGTGCAGAAACCCTACAGTGCAGAAACCTTACAGTGCAGAAACCCTACAGTACAGAAACCCTACAGTACACAAACCCTACAGTACAGAAACCTTACAGTACAGAAACCTTACAGTGCAGAAACCCTACAGTACAGAAACCCTACAGTGCAGAAACCTTACAGTGCAGAAACCTTACAGTGCAGAAACCTTACAGTGCAGAAACCTTACAGTGCAGAAACCTTACAGTACAGAAACCCTACAGTACAGAAACCTTACAGTGCAGAAACCTTACAGTGCAGAAACCCTACAGTACAGAAACCCTACAGTGCAGAAACCTTACAGTGCAGAAACCCTACAGTACAGAAACCCTACAGTACACAAACCCTACAGTACAGAAACCTTACAGTACAGAAACCTTACAGTGCAGAAACCCTACAGTGCAGAAACCCTACAGTACAGAAACCCTACAGTACAGAAACCCTACAGTACAGAAACCCTACAGTACAGAAACCCTACAGTACAGAAACCCTACAGTACAGAAACCTTACAGTACAGAAACCTTACAGTACAGAAACCCTACAGTACAGAAACCTTACAGTACAGAAACCTTACAGTACAGAAACCTTACAGTACAGAAACCTTACAGTACAGAAACCTTACAGTACAGAAACCTTACAGTGCAGAAACCTTACAGTGCAGAAACCCTACAGTGCAGAAACCCTACAGTGCAGAAACCCTACAGTACAGAAACCCTACAGTACAGAAACCCTACAGTACAGAAACCCTACAGTACAGAAACCCTACAGTACAGAAACCCTACAGTACAGAAACCCTACAGTACAGAAACCCTACAGTACAGAAACCCTACAGTACAGAAACCCTACAGTACAGAAACCTTACAGTACAGAAACCCTACAGTACAGAAACCTTACAGTACAGAAACCTTACAGTACAGAAACCCTACAGTACAGAAACCTTACAGTACAGAAACCTTACAGTGCAGAAACCCTACAGTACAGAAACCCTACAGTACAGAAACCTTACAGTACAGAAACCTTACAGTGCAGAAACCCTACAGTACACAAACCCTACAGTACAGAAACCCTACAGTACACAAGCCCTACAGTACAGAAACCTTACAGTACAGAAACCTTACAGTGCAGAAACCCTACAGTACAGAAACCCTACAGTGCAGAAACCTTACAGTACAGAAACCCTACAGTACAGAAACCCTACAGTACACAAACCCTACAGTACAGAAACCCTACAGTGCAGAAACCTTACAGTGCAGAAACCCTACAGTACAGAAACCCTACAGTACACAAACCCTACAGTACAGAAACCTTACAGTGCAGAAACCCTACAGTGCAGAAACCCTACAGTGCAGAAACCTTACAGTGCAGAAACCTTACAGTGCAGAAACCTTACAGTGCAGAAACCTTACAGTACAGAAACCCTACAGTGCAGAAACCTTAGTGCAGAAACCTTACAGTACAGAAACCTTACAGTGCAGAAACCCTACAGTACAGAAACCCTACAGTGCAGAAACCCTACAGTGCAGAAACCCTACAGTACAGAAACCCTACAGTACACAAACCCTACAGTACAGAAACCTTACAGTGCAGAAACCTTACAGTGCAGAAACCCTACAGTACAGAAACCCTACAGTGCAGAAACCTTACAGTGCAGAAACCTTACAGTGCAGAAACCTTACAGTGCAGAAACCTTAGTGCAGAAACCTTACAGTACAGAAACCCTACAGTACAGAAACCTTACAGTACAGAAACCTTACAGTGCAGAAACCCTACAGTACAGAAACCCTACAGTGCAGAAACCTTACAGTGCAGAAACCCTACAGTACAGAAACCCTACAGTACAGAAACCCTACAGTACACAAACCCTACAGTACACAAACCTTACAGTACAGAAACCTTACAGTGCAGAAACCCTACAGTGCAGAAACCCTACAGTACAGAAACCGTACAGTACACAAACCCTACAGTACAGAAACCCTACAGTACACAAGCCCTACAGTACAGAAACCTTACAGTACAGAAACCTTACAGTGCAGAAACCCTACAGTACAGAAACCCTACAGTGCAGAAACCTTACAGTACAGAAACCCTACAGTACAGAAACCCTACAGTACACAAACCCTACAGTGCAGAAACCCTACAGTGCAGAAACCTTACAGTGCAGAAACCCTACAGTACAGAAACCCTACAGTACACAAACCCTACAGTACAGAAACCTTACAGTGCAGAAACCCTACAGTGCAGAAACCCTACAGTGCAGAAACCTTACAGTGCAGAAACCTTACAGTACAGAAACCCTACAGTGCAGAAACCTTAGTGCAGAAACCTTACAGTACAGAAACCTTACAGTGCAGAAACCCTACAGTACAGAAACCCTACAGTGCAGAAACCCTACAGTACAGAAACCTTACAGTACAGAAACCCTACAGTGCAGAAACCCTACAGTGCAGAAACCCTACAGTGCAGAAACCCTACAGTGCAGAAACCCTACAGTGCAGAAACCTTACAGTGCAGAAACCTTACAGTGCAGAAACCCTACAGTGCAGAAACCCTACAGTGCAGAAACCTGACAGTGCAGAAACCTTACAGTACAGAAACCCTACAGTACAGAAACCTTACAGTGCAGAAACCCTACAGTGCAGAAACCTTACAGTGCAGAAACCTTACAGTGCAGAAACCCTACAGTGCAGAAACCCTACAGTGCAGAAACCTTACAGTGCAGAAACCCTACAGTGCAGAAACCCTACAGTGCAGAAACCCTACAGTGCAGAAACCTTACAGTGCAGAAACCCTACAGTGCAGAAACCCTACAGTGCAGAAACCTTACAGTGCAGAAACCCTACAGTGCAGAAACCCTACAGTGTAGAAACCTTACAGTACAGAAACCTTACAGTGCAGAAACCTTACAGTGCAGAAACCCTACAGTGCAGAAACCCTACAGTGCAGAAACCCTACAGTGCAGAAACCCTACAGTGCAGAAACCCTACAGTGCAGAAACCCTACAGTGCAGAAACCCTACAGTGCAGAAACCCTACAGTGCAGAAACCTTACAGTGCAGAAACCCTACAGTGCAGAAACCCTACAGTACAGAAACCTTACAGTGCAGAAACCCTACAGTACAGAAACCCTACAGTGCAGAAACCTTACAGTGCAGAAACCTTACAGTACAGAAACCCTACAGTGCAGAAACCCTACAGTGCAGAAACCCTACAGTGCAGAAACCCTACAGTACAGAAACCTTACAGTGCAGAAACCCTACAGTACAGAAACCTTACAGTGCAGAAACCCTACAGTGCAGAAACCTTACAGTACAGAAACCTTACAGTGCAGAAACCCTACAGTGCAGAAACCCGACAGTGCAGAAACCTTACAGTGCAGAAACCCTACAGTGCAGAAACCTTACAGTACAGAAACCTTACAGTGCAGAAACCCTACAGTGCAGAAACCCTACAGTGCAGAAACCCTACAGTGCAGAAACCCTACAGTGCAGAAACCTTACAGTGCAGAAACCCTACAGTGCAGAAACCCTACAGTGCAGAAACCCTACAGTGCAGAAACCCTACAGTGCAGAAACCCTACAGTACAGAAACCCTACAGTGCAGAAACCCTACAGTGCAGAAACCCTACAGTGCAGAAACCCTACAGTACAGAAACCCTACAGTGCAGAAACCCTACTGTGCAGAAACCCTACAGTGCAGAAACCCTACAGTGCAGAAACCCTACAGTGCAGAAACCCTACAGTGCAGAAACCCTACAGTGCAGAAACCTTACAGTGCAGAAAGCCTACAGTACAGAAACCCTACAGTACAGAAACCCTACAGTGCAGAAACCCTACAGTGCAGAAACCTTACAGTGCAGAAACCCTACAGTACAGAAACCCTACAGTACAGAAACCCTACAGTGCAGAAACCCTACAGTGCAGAAACCCTACAGTGCAGAAACCCTACAGTGCAGAAACCCTACAGTGCAGAAACCCTACAGTACAGAAACCCTACAGTACAGAAACCCTACAGTGCAGAAACCTTACAGTGCAGAAACCCTACAGTGCAGAAACCCTACAGTACAGAAACCTTACAGTGCAGAAACCTTACAGTGCAGAAACCCTACAGTGCAGAAACCCTACAGTACAGAAACCCTACAGTGCAGAAACCCTACAGTGCAGAAACCCTACAGTGCAGAAACCTTACAGTGCAGAAACCTTACAGTACAGAAACCCTACAGTGCAGAAACCTTACAGTGCAGAAACCTTACAGTGCAGAAACCCTACAGTACAGAAACCCTACAGTGCAGAAACCCTACAGTACAGAAACCTTACAGTGCAGAAACCTTACAGTGCAGAAACCCTACAGTACAGAAACCTTACAGTACAGAAACCTTACAGTGCAGAAACCCTACAGTGCAGAAACCTTACAGTGCAGAAACCTTACAGTGCAGAAACCCTACAGTGCAGAAACCTTACAGTGCAGAAACCCTACAGTGCAGAAACCCTACAGTGCAGAAACCCTACAGTGCAGAAACCTTACAGTGCAGAAACCTTACAGTGCAGAAACCCTACAGTGCAGAAACCCTACAGTGCAGAAACCCTACAGTACAGAAACCCTACAGTGCAGAAACCTTACAGTGCAGAAACCCTACAGTGCAGAAACCCTACAGTGCAGAAACCCTACAGTGCAGAAACCCTACAGTGCAGAAACCCTACAGTGCAGAAACCCTACAGTGCAGAAACCCTACAGTACAGAAACCCTACAGTACAGAAACCCTACAGTGCAGAAACCCTACAGTGCAGAAACCCTACAGTGCAGAAACCCTACAGTACAGAAACCTTACAGTGCAGAAACCCTACAGTACAGAAACCTTACAGTACAGAAACCCTACAGTACAGAAACCCTACAGTACAGAAACCCTACAGTGCAGAAACCCTACAGTGCAGAAACCCTACAGGACAGAAACCCTACAGTACAGAAACCCTACAGTACAGAAACCCTACAGTACAGAAACCCTACAGTACAGAAACCCTACAGTGCAGAAACCCGACAGTACAGAAACCCTACAGTACAGAAACCCTACAGTACAGAAACCCTACAGTACAGAAACCCTACAGTACAGAAACCCTACAGTGCAGAAACCCTACAGTGCAGAAACCCTACAGTACAGAAACCCTACAGTACAGAAACCCTACAGTACAGAAACCCTACAGTACAGAAACCCTACAGTGCAGAAACCCTACAGTGCAGAAACCCTACAGTGCAGAAACCCTACAGTGCAGAAACCCTACAGTACAGAAACCCTACAGTGCAGAAACCCTACAGTGCAGAAACCCTACAGTGCAGAAACCCTACAGTGCAGAAACCCTACAGTGCAGAAACCCTACAGTGCAGAAACCTTACAGTGCAGAAACCTTACAGTGCAGAAACCTTACAGTGCAGAAACCCTACAGTGCAGAAACCTTACAGTGCAGAAACCTTACAGTACAGAAACCCTACAGTACAGAAACCTTACAGTGCAGAAACCTTACAGTGCAGAAACCCTACAGTGCAGAAACCCTACAGTACAGAAACCTTACAGTACAGAAACCCTACAGTACAGAAACCTTACAGTGCAGAAACCTTACAGTGCAGAAACCCTACAGTGCAGAAACCCTACAGTACAGAAACCCTACAGTGCAGAAACCCTACAGTACAGAAACCCTACAGTACAGAAACCCTACAGTACAGAAACCTTACAGTACAGAAACCTTACAGTGCAGAAACCCTACAGTGCAGAAACCCTACAGTGCAGAAACCCTACAGTGCAGAAACCCTACAGTGCAGAAACCTTACAGTGCAGAAACCCTACAGTGCAGAAACCCTACAGTGCAGAAACCCTACAGTGCAGAAACCTTACAGTGCAGAAACCCTACAGTGCAGAAACCCTACAGTGCAGAAACCTTACAGTGCAGAAACCCTACAGTGCAGAAACCCTACAGTGCAGAAACCTTACAGTACAGAAACCTTACAGTGCAGAAACCTTACAGTGCAGAAACCCTACAGTGCAGAAACCCTACAGTGCAGAAACCCTACAGTGCAGAAACCCTACAGTGCAGAAACCCTACAGTGCAGAAACCCTACAGTGCAGAAACCCTACAGTGCAGAAACCCTACAGTGCAGAAACCTTACAGTGCAGAAACCCTACAGTGCAGAAACCCTACAGTACAGAAACCTTACAGTGCAGAAACCCTACAGTACAGAAACCCTACAGTGCAGAAACCTTACAGTGCAGAAACCTTACAGTACAGAAACCCTACAGTGCAGAAACCCTACAGTGCAGAAACCCTACAGTGCAGAAACCCTACAGTACAGAAACCTTACAGTGCAGAAACCCTACAGTACAGAAACCTTACAGTGCAGAAACCCTACAGTGCAGAAACCTTACAGTACAGAAACCTTACAGTGCAGAAACCCTACAGTGCAGAAACCCGACAGTGCAGAAACCTTACAGTGCAGAAACCCTACAGTGCAGAAACCTTACAGTACAGAAACCTTACAGTGCAGAAACCCTACAGTGCAGAAACCCTACAGTGCAGAAACCCTACAGTGCAGAAACCCTACAGTGCAGAAACCTTACAGTGCAGAAACCCTACAGTGCAGAAACCCTACAGTGCAGAAACCCTACAGTGCAGAAACCCTACAGTGCAGAAACCCTACAGTACAGAAACCCTACAGTGCAGAAACCCTACAGTGCAGAAACCCTACAGTGCAGAAACCCTACAGTACAGAAACCCTACAGTGCAGAAACCCTACTGTGCAGAAACCCTACAGTGCAGAAACCCTACAGTGCAGAAACCCTACAGTGCAGAAACCCTACAGTGCAGAAACCCTACAGTGCAGAAACCTTACAGTGCAGAAAGCCTACAGTACAGAAACCCTACAGTACAGAAACCCTACAGTGCAGAAACCCTACAGTGCAGAAACCTTACAGTGCAGAAACCCTACAGTACAGAAACCCTACAGTACAGAAACCCTACAGTGCAGAAACCCTACAGTGCAGAAACCCTACAGTGCAGAAACCCTACAGTGCAGAAACCCTACAGTGCAGAAACCCTACAGTACAGAAACCCTACAGTACAGAAACCCTACAGTGCAGAAACCTTACAGTGCAGAAACCCTACAGTGCAGAAACCCTACAGTACAGAAACCTTACAGTGCAGAAACCTTACAGTGCAGAAACCCTACAGTGCAGAAACCCTACAGTACAGAAACCCTACAGTGCAGAAACCCTACAGTGCAGAAACCCTACAGTGCAGAAACCTTACAGTGCAGAAACCTTACAGTACAGAAACCCTACAGTGCAGAAACCTTACAGTGCAGAAACCTTACAGTGCAGAAACCCTACAGTACAGAAACCCTACAGTGCAGAAACCCTACAGTACAGAAACCTTACAGTGCAGAAACCTTACAGTGCAGAAACCCTACAGTACAGAAACCTTACAGTACAGAAACCTTACAGTGCAGAAACCCTACAGTGCAGAAACCTTACAGTGCAGAAACCTTACAGTGCAGAAACCCTACAGTGCAGAAACCTTACAGTGCAGAAACCCTACAGTGCAGAAACCCTACAGTGCAGAAACCCTACAGTGCAGAAACCTTACAGTGCAGAAACCTTACAGTGCAGAAACCCTACAGTGCAGAAACCCTACAGTGCAGAAACCCTACAGTACAGAAACCCTACAGTGCAGAAACCTTACAGTGCAGAAACCCTACAGTGCAGAAACCCTACAGTGCAGAAACCCTACAGTGCAGAAACCCTACAGTGCAGAAACCCTACAGTACAGAAACCCTACAGTACAGAAACCCTACAGTGCAGAAACCCTACAGTGCAGAAACCCTACAGTGCAGAAACCCTACAGTACAGAAACCTTACAGTGCAGAAACCCTACAGTACAGAAACCTTACAGTACAGAAACCCTACAGTACAGAAACCCTACAGTACAGAAACCCTACAGTGCAGAAACCCTACAGTGCAGAAACCCTACAGGACAGAAACCCTACAGTACAGAAACCCTACAGTACAGAAACCCTACAGTACAGAAACCCTACAGTACAGAAACCCTACAGTGCAGAAACCCGACAGTACAGAAACCCTACAGTACAGAAACCCTACAGTACAGAAACCCTACAGTACAGAAACCCTACAGTACAGAAACCCTACAGTGCAGAAACCCTACAGTGCAGAAACCCTACAGTACAGAAACCCTACAGTACAGAAACCCTACAGTACAGAAACCCTACAGTACAGAAACCCTACAGTGCAGAAACCCTACAGTGCAGAAACCCTACAGTGCAGAAACCCTACAGTGCAGAAACCCTACAGTACAGAAACCCTACAGTGCAGAAACCCTACAGTGCAGAAACCCTACAGTGCAGAAACCCTACAGTGCAGAAACCCTACAGTGCAGAAACCCTACAGTGCAGAAACCTTACAGTGCAGAAACCTTACAGTGCAGAAACCTTACAGTGCAGAAACCCTACAGTGCAGAAACCTTACAGTGCAGAAACCTTACAGTACAGAAACCCTACAGTACAGAAACCTTACAGTGCAGAAACCTTACAGTGCAGAAACCCTACAGTGCAGAAACCCTACAGTACAGAAACCTTACAGTACAGAAACCCTACAGTACAGAAACCTTACAGTGCAGAAACCTTACAGTGCAGAAACCCTACAGTGCAGAAACCCTACAGTACAGAAACCCTACAGTGCAGAAACCCTACAGTACAGAAACCCTACAGTACAGAAACCCTACAGTACAGAAACCTTACAGTACAGAAACCTTACAGTGCAGAAACCCTACAGTGCAGAAACCCTACAGTGCAGAAACCCTACAGTGCAGAAACCCTACAGTACAGAAACCTTACAGTACAGAAACCTTACAGTGCAGAAACCCTACAGTGCAGGAACCCTACAGTACAGAAACCCTACAGTGCAGAAACCCTACAGTGCAGAAACCTTACAGTACAGAAACCCTACAGTGCAGAAACCCTACAGTGCAGAAACCCTACAGTACAGAAACCTTACAGTACAGAAACCTTACAGTGCAGAAACCCTACAGTGCAGGAACCCTACAGTACAGAAACCCTACAGTACAGAAACCCTACAGTACAGAAACCTTACAGTACAGAAACCCTACAGTACAGAAACCTTACAGTACAGAAACCTTACAGTGCAGAAACCCTACAGTGCAGGAACCCTACAGTACAGAAACCCTACAGTACAGAAACCTTACAGTACAGAAACCCTACAGTGCAGAAACCCTACAGTACAGAAACCTTACAGTGCAGAAACCCTACAGTACAGAAACCTTACAGTACAGAAACCCTACAGTACAGAAACCTTACAGTGCAGAAACCTTACAGTGCAGAAACCCTACAGTGCAGAAACCTTACAGTGCAGAAACCCTACAGTACAGAAACCTTACAGTACAGAAACCCTACAGTACAGAAACCTTACAGTACAGAAACCCTACAGTGCAGAAACCCTACAGTACAGAAACCTTACAGTGCAGAAACCTTACAGTGCAGAAACCCTACAGTACAGAAACCTTACAGTACAGAAACCCTACAGTACAGAAACCTTACAGTACAGAAACCCTACAGTGCAGAAACCCTACAGTACAGAAACCTTACAGTGCAGAAACCCTACAGTACAGAAACCTTACAGTGCAGAAACCCTACAGTACAGAAACCTTACAGTACAGAAACCCTACAGTGCAGAAACCTTACAGTACAGAAACCCTACAGTACAGAAACCCTACAGTGCAGAAACCCTACAGTACAGAAACCTTACAGTGCAGAAACCCTACAGTGCAGGAACCCTACAGTACAGAAACCCTACAGTACAGAAACCCTACAGTACAGAAACCTTACAGTACAGAAACCTTACAGTGCAGAAACCCTACAGTGCAGAAACCTTACAGTGCAGAAACCCTACAGTGCAGAAACCTTACAGTGCAGAAACCCTACAGTGCAGAAACCTTACAGTGCAGAAACCCTACAGTGCAGAAACCTTACAGTGCAGAAACCCTACAGTGCAGAAACCTTACAGTGCAGAAACCCTACAGTACAGAAACCCTACAGTGCAGAAACCCTACAGTGCAGAAACCTTACAGTGCAGAAACCCTACAGTACAGAAACCCTACAGTACAGAAACCCTACAGTACAGAAACCCTACAGTACACAAACCCTACAGTACAGAAACCTTACAGTACAGAAACCTTACAGTGCAGAAACCCTACAGTACAGAAACCCTACAGTGCAGAAACCTTACAGTGCAGAAACCTTACAGTGCAGAAACCTTACAGTGCAGAAACCTTACAGTACAGAAACCCTACAGTACAGAAACCTTACAGTACAGAAACCTTACAGTGCAGAAACCCTACAGTACAGAAACCCTACAGTGCAGAAACCTTACAGTGCAGAAACCCTACAGTACAGAAACCCTACAGTACACAAACCCTACAGTACAGAAACCTTACAGTACAGAAACCTTACAGTGCAGAAACCCTACAGTGCAGAAACCCTACAGTACAGAAACCCTACAGTACAGAAACCCTACAGTACAGAAACCCTACAGTACAGAAACCCTACAGTACAGAAACCTTACAGTACAGAAACCTTACAGTACAGAAACCCTACAGTACAGAAACCTTACAGTACAGAAACCTTACAGTACAGAAACCTTACAGTACAGAAACCTTACAGTACAGAAACCTTACAGTACAGAAACCTTACAGTACAGAAACCTTACAGTACAGAAACCTTACAGTGCAGAAACCCTACAGTGCAGAAACCCTACAGTACAGAAACCCTACAGTACAGAAACCCTACAGTACAGAAACCCTACAGTACAGAAACCCTACAGTACAGAAACCCTACAGTACAGAAACCCTACAGTACAGAAACCCTACAGTACAGAAACCTTACAGTACAGAAACCTTACAGTACAGAAACCCTACAGTACAGAAACCTTACAGTACAGAAACCTTACAGTACAGAAACCCTACAGTACAGAAACCTTACAGTACAGAAACCTTACAGTGCAGAAACCCTACAGTACAGAAACCCTACAGTACAGAAACCTTACAGTACAGAAACCTTACAGTGCAGAAACCCTACAGTACACAAACCCTACAGTACAGAAACCCTACAGTACACAAGCCCTACAGTACAGAAACCTTACAGTACAGAAACCTTACAGTGCAGAAACCCTACAGTACAGAAACCCTACAGTGCAGAAACCTTACAGTACAGAAACCCTACAGTACAGAAACCCTACAGTACACAAACCCTACAGTACAGAAACCCTACAGTGCAGAAACCTTACAGTGCAGAAACCCTACAGTACAGAAACCCTACAGTACACAAACCCTACAGTACAGAAACCTTACAGTGCAGAAACCCTACAGTGCAGAAACCCTACAGTGCAGAAACCTTACAGTGCAGAAACCTTACAGTGCAGAAACCTTACAGTGCAGAAACCTTACAGTACAGAAACCCTACAGTGCAGAAACCTTAGTGCAGAAACCTTACAGTACAGAAACCTTACAGTGCAGAAACCCTACAGTACAGAAACCCTACAGTGCAGAAACCCTACAGTGCAGAAACCCTACAGTGCAGAAACCCTACAGTGCAGAAACCCTACAGTGCAGAAACCTTACAGTGCAGAAACCTTACAGTGCAGAAACCCTACAGTGCAGAAACCCTACAGTGCAGAAACCTGACAGTGCAGAAACCTTACAGTACAGAAACCCTACAGTACAGAAACCCTACAGTACAGAAACCTTACAGTGCAGAAACCCTACAGTGCAGAAACCTTACAGTGCAGAAACCCTACAGTGCAGAAACCCTACAGTGCAGAAACCTTACAGTGCAGAAACCTTACAGTGCAGAAACCCTACAGTGCAGAAACCCTACAGTGCAGAAACCTTACAGTGCAGAAACCCTACAGTGCAGAAACCCTACAGTGCAGAAACCCTACAGTGCAGAAACCTTACAGTGCAGAAACCCTACAGTGCAGAAACCCTACAGTGCAGAAACCTTACAGTGCAGAAACCCTACAGTGCAGAAACCCTACAGTGCAGAAACCTTACAGTGCAGAAACCTTACAGTGCAGAAACCTTACAGTGCAGAAACCCTACAGTGCAGAAACCCTACAGTGCAGAAACCCTACAGTGCAGAAACCCTACAGTGCAGAAACCTTACAGTACAGAAACCCTACAGTACAGAAACCCTACAGTGCAGAAACCCTACAGTGCAGAAACCTTACAGTGCAGAAACCTTACAGTGCAGAAACCTTACAGTACAGAAACCCTACAGTACAGAAACCCTACAGTACAGAAACCCTACAGTACAGAAACCTTACAGTGCAGAAACCCTACAGTGCAGAAACCTTACAGTGCAGAAACCTTACAGTGCAGAAACCTGACAGTGCAGAAACCTTACAGTGCAGAAACCTTACAGTGCAGAAACCTTACAGTACAGAAACCCTACAGTACAGAAACCCTACAGTACAGAAACCCTACAGTACAGAAACCTTACAGTGCAGAAACCCTACAGTGCAGAAACCTTACAGTGCAGAAACCTTACAGTGCAGAAACCTTACAGTGCAGAAACCCTACAGTGCAGAAACCCTACAGTGCAGAAACCCTACAGTGCAGAAACCCTACAGTGCAGAAACCTTACAGTACAGAAACCTTACAGTGCAGAAACCCTACAGTACAGAAACCCTACAGTGCAGAAACCCTACAGTACAGAAACCTTACAGTGCAGAAACCCTACAGTACAGAAACCCTACAGTACAGAAACCTTACAGTGCAGAAACCCTACAGTTCAGAAACCTTACAGTGCAGAAACCCTACAGTACAGAAACCCTACAGTACAGAAACCTTACAGTGCAGAAACCCTACAGTGCAGAAACCCTACAGTGCAGAAACCCTACAGTGCAGAAACCCTACAGTGCAGAAACCCTACAGTGCAGAAACCTTACAGTGCAGAAACCCTACAGTGCAGAAACCCTACAGTACAGAAACCTTACAGTGCAGAAACCCTACAGTACAGAAACCCTACAGTGCAGAAACCTTACAGTGCAGAAACCTTACAGTACAGAAACCCTACAGTGCAGAAACCCTACAGTGCAGAAACCCTACAGTGCAGAAACCCTACAGTACAGAAACCCTACAGTACAGAAACCCTACAGTGCAGAAACCCTACAGTACAGAAACCTTACAGTGCAGAAACCCTACAGTGCAGAAACCTTACAGTGCAGAAACCCTACAGTACAGAAACCCTACAGTACAGAAACCCTACAGTTCAGAAACCTTACAGTGCAGAAACCCTACAGTGCAGAAACCCTACAGTACAGAAACCCTACAGTACAGAAACCCTACAGTACAGAAACCTTACAGTGCAGAAACCCTACAGTGCAGAAACCCTACAGTGCAGAAACCCTACAGTACAGAAACCTTACAGTGCAGAAACCCGACAGTACAGAAACCTGACAGTGCAGAAACCTTACAGTGCAGAAACCCTACAGTGCAGAAACCTTACAGTGCAGAAACCCTACAGTACAGAAACCCTACAGTGCAGAAACCTTACAGTGCAGAAACCCTACAGTACAGAAACCCTACAGTGCAGAAACCTTACAGTGCAGAAACCCTACAGTACAGAAACCCTACAGTACACAAACCCGACAGTACAGAAACCTTACAGTACAGAAACCTTACAGTGCAGAAACCTTACAGTGCAGAAACCCTACAGTGCAGAAACCTTACAGTGCAGAAACCCTACAGTACAGAAACCCTACAGTACACAAACCCTACAGTACAGAAACCTTACAGTGCAGAAACCCTCCAGTGCAGAAACCCTACAGTGCAGAAACCTTACAGTACAGAAACCTTACAGTGCAGAAACCCTACAGTGCAGAAACCCTACAGTGCAGAAACCCTACAGTACAGAAACCCTACAGTGCAGAAACCTTACAGTGCAGAAACCTTACAGTACAGAAACCTTACAGTGCAGAAACCCTACAGTGCAGAAACCCTACAGTGCAGAAAACCTACAGTGCAGAAACCTTACAGTACAGAAACCTTACAGTACAGAAACCTTACAGTACAGAAACCTTACAGTACAGAAACCTTACAGTGCAGAAACCCTACAGTGCAGAAACCCTACAGTGCAGAAACCTTACAGTGCAGAAACCCTACAGTACAGAAACCCTACAGTACAGAAACCCTACAGTGCAGAAACCTTACAGTGCAGAAACCTTACAGTGCAGAAACCTTACAGTGCAGAAACCTTACAGTGCAGAAACCTTACAGTACAGAAACCCTACAGTACAGAAACCTTACAGTACAGAAACCTTACAGTGCAGAAACCCTACAGTACAGAAACCCTACAGTGCAGAAACCTTACAGTGCAGAAACCCTACAGTACAGAAACCCTACAGTACACAAACCCTACAGTACACAAACCTTACAGTACAGAAACCTTACAGTGCAGAAACCCTACAGTGCAGAAACCCTACAGTACAGAAACCGTACAGTACACAAACCCTACAGTACAGAAACCCTACAGTACACAAGCCCTACAGTACAGAAACCTTACAGTACAGAAACCTTACAGTGCAGAAACCCTACAGTACAGAAACCCTACAGTGCAGAAACCTTACAGTACAGAAACCCTACAGTACAGAAACCCTACAGTACACAAACCCTACAGTACAGAAACCCTACAGTGCAGAAACCTTACAGTGCAGAAACCCTACAGTACAGAAACCCTACAGTACACAAACCCTACAGTACAGAAACCTTACAGTGCAGAAACCCTACAGTGCAGAAACCCTACAGTGCAGAAACCTTACAGTGCAGAAACCTTACAGTACAGAAACCCTACAGTGCAGAAACCTTAGTGCAGAAACCTTACAGTATAGAAACCTTACAGTGCAGAAACCCTACAGTACAGAAACCCTACAGTGCAGAAACCCTACAGTACAGAAACCTTACAGTACAGAAACCCTACAGTGCAGAAACCCTACAGTGCAGAAACCCTACAGTGCAGAAACCCTACAGTGCAGAAACCCTACAGTGCAGAAACCTTACAGTGCAGAAACCTTACAGTGCAGAAACCCTACAGTGCAGAAACCCTACAGTGCAGAAACCTGACAGTGCAGAAACCTTACAGTACAGAAACCCTACAGTACAGAAACCCTACAGTACAGAAACCTTACAGTGCAGAAACCCTACAGTGCAGAAACCTTACAGTGCAGAAACCCTACAGTGCAGAAACCTTACAGTGCAGAAACCTTACAGTGCAGAAACCCTACAGTGCAGAAACCCTACAGTGCAGAAACCTTACAGTGCAGAAACCCTACAGTGCAGAAACCCTACAGTGCAGAAACCCTACAGTGCAGAAACCTTACAGTGCAGAAACCCTACAGTGCAGAAACCCTACAGTGCAGAAACCTTACAGTGCAGAAACCCTACAGTGCAGAAACCCTACAGTGCAGAAACCTTACAGTACAGAAACCTTACAGTGCAGAAACCTTACAGTGCAGAAACCCTACAGTGCAGAAACCCTACAGTGCAGAAACCCTACAGTGCAGAAACCCTACAGTGCAGAAACCTTACAGTACAGAAACCTTACAGTGCAGAAACCCTACAGTACAGAAACCCTACAGTGCAGAAACCCTACAGTACAGAAACCTTACAGTACAGAAACCTTACAGTGCAGAAACCCTACAGTGCAGAAACCCCACAGTGCAGAAACCCTACAGTGCAGAAACCCTACAGTGCAGAAACCTTACAGTGCAGAAACCTTACAGTGCAGAAACCCTACAGTACAGAAACCCTACAGTACAGAAACCTTACAGTGCAGAAACCCTACAGTACAGAAACCCTACAGTACAGAAACCTTACAGTGCAGAAACCCTACAGTACAGAAACCTTACAGTGCAGAAACCCTACAGTACAGAAACCCTACAGTACAGAAACCTTACAGTGCAGAAACCCTACAGTGCAGAAACCCTACAGTGCAGAAACCCTACAGTGCAGAAACCCTACAGTGCAGAAACCCTACAGTGCAGAAACCTTACAGTGCAGAAACCCTACAGTGCAGAAACCCTACAGTACAGAAACCTTACAGTGCAGAAACCCTACAGTACAGAAACCCTACAGTGCAGAAACCTTACAGTGCAGAAACCTTACAGTGCAGAAACCCTACAGTGCAGAAACCCTACAGTGCAGAAACCCTACAGTGCAGAAACCCTACAGTGCAGAAACCCTACAGTACAGAAACCCTACAGTACAGAAACCCTACAGTGCAGAAACCCTACAGTACAGAAACCTTACAGTGCAGAAACCCTACAGTGCAGAAACCTTACAGTGCAGAAACCTTACAGTGCAGAAACCCTACAGTGCAGAAACCTTACAGTGCAGAAACCCTACAGTGCAGAAACCTTACAGTGCAGAAACCCTACAGTGCAGAAACCCTACAGTGCAGAAACCCTACAGTGCAGAAACCCTACAGTGCAGAAACCCTACAGTGCAGAAACCCTACAGTGCAGAAACCTTACAGTGCAGAAACCTTACAGTGCAGAAACCTTACAGTGCAGAAACCCTACAGTGCAGAAACCCTACAGTGCAGAAACCTTACAGTGCAGAAACCCTACAGTGCAGAAACCCTCCAGTGCAGAAACCTTACAGTGCAGAAACCCTACAGTGCAGAAACCCTACAGTGCAGAAACCTTACAGTGCAGAAACCCTACAGTACAGAAACCCTACAGTGCAGAAACCCTACAGTGCATTGATGCAGCCATCTCAGATCTCAGTCAACCATGTGTACAACACACCTTCCGCTTTGGGCCGGATTTTTGAACCTTTCCTCAACAGAAGAACACTCAATGTGCATTAACTCTTCGGTTAATTAGCTGAGGTCTTATTCAAATAAAATTTTCTTTTCTTGTAAGGGAATTCGCAATCTGAGGAGGTCTGGTACAAAACCAAACTGGTTTGATCTGGTTTAATTTCTTTACATAAATTTATGAATGGCCATGATAGGGCGTTATTACAAAAGCCAATTATCATCATCATCATCATCTCATCATCAGTAAAGTGATGGAAGGGATCATCAACAGCGCTACTGAGTGGCACTTACTCAGCAATAACCTGATTCACTGCTGCTCAGTTTGGGTTCCACCAGAGTCACTCAGCTCCTGATCTCATTACAGTCTTGGTCAAACATTAACAAATTAACTATAGGGTGAGGTAAGAGTGACTGCCCTTGACATCAACGCAGCATTAGACCAAGTGAGACATCAAGGAGCCCTAGCAAACTTGGAGTCAATGGGAATCAGGGGAAAATCCTCCACTGGTTGGAGTCATACCTGACACAAAGGAAGATGGCTGTGGTGGTTAGAGGTTGATCACCCCGGCTCCAGGACGTCATTGCAGCAGTTCGTCAAGGTACTATCCTCGGCCTAACCTCCTTCAGCTACTTCATCAATGACCTTTCCTCTGTCATAAGGTCAGACGTGGGGATGTTCGCCAATGATTGGCACAATATTCAACACCATTTATGACTTCTCAGATACTGAAGCAGTCCATGTCCAAATGCAGCAAGACCTGGACAATATCCAGGCTTGGGCTGACAAGTAGCAAGTAACATTCACGCTACACCAGCATGTCACTGATCATGTGATGGGGTACCCGGACAAGCACTCAGATCCTGTGCAGATCAGCTAGTGGAGGTATTCGCAGACATCTTCAACCTGTCTTTACAACAATCTGAAGTCCCTATCTGCTTCAAGAAGATGACCATCATCCCAGTACCAAAGAAAAGCCAACAGCGTGCCTTAATGACTATCCCCCAGTGGCTCTGACATCCATCATTATGAAGTGCTTCGAAAGGCTAGTCATGGCACGAATCAATTCCAACCTCCCGGGCTGCCTCGATCCACTACAGTTCACCTACCGCTGCAACAGGTCCACAGCAGATGCCATCTTCCTGGCCTTACACTCAACCCTGGAACACCTAGATAACAAGGACACCTATGTCAGACTCCTATTTATTGACTACAGATCAGCCTTTAACACCAGCATTCCTATAAAACCTATCTTCAAACTCTGTGGCCTGGGGCTCAGCTCCTCCCTCTGCGACTGGATCCTACACTTCCTAACCCACAGACCACAATCAGTAAGGATAGGCAACAGCACCTCCTCCACCACCTCATCCTCAACACCAGTGCCCCACAAGGCTGTGTTCTCAGTCCCATACTATACTCCTTATACACCTATGACTGTGTGGCCAAATTCCCCTCCAATTTTATTTTCAAGTTTTCTGATGACACCACCGTAGTGGGTCAGATCTCAAACAATGATGAGACGGAGTAAATGAAAGAGATAGAGAATCTAGTGAACTGGTGCAGTGACAATAATCTCTCCCTCAATGTCAACAAAATGAAGGAGATTGTCATCGACTTCAGGAAGCGAAGAGAACATGCCCCTGTCTACATCAATGGGGACGAAGTGGAAATGGTCGAGAACTTCAGGTTTCTAGGTGTCCAGATCACCAACCTGTCCTGGTCCCTCCATTCTAACACTATAGTTAAGAAAGCCCATCAATGCCTTTACTTTTTCAGGAGGCTAAGGAAATTTGGCATGTCTGCTACAACTCTCACTAACTTTTTAACTAACTCTCACTAACTATTTTCAAGAAGGGGAATAGGGATAGCCCAGGAAATTACCGACCGGTGAGTCTAACCTCAGTGGTTGGTAAGCTGATGGAGAAGATCCTGAGGGACAAGATTTATGAGCATTTAGAGAGGTTTAGTATGCTCAAGAATACTCAGCATGGCTTTGTCAAAGGCAGATTGTGCCTTACGAGCCTGGTGGAGTTCTTCGAAAACGTGACTAAACACATTGTCGAAGGGAAAGCGGTAGATGTGGTTTATATGGATTTTAGCAAGGCATTCGATAAGGTCCCCCATGCAAGGCTTCTAGAAAAGGTGAGAGGGCATGGGATCCAAGGGGCTGCTGCCCAGTGGATCCAGAACTGGCTTGCCCAAAGGAGGCAGAGAGTGGGTATAGATGGGTCTTTTTCTAAATGGAGGTCGGTCACCAGTGGTGTGCCCCAGGGGTCTGTTCTGGGACCCTTGCTGTTTGTCATTTTCATAAATGACCTGGATGAGGAAGTGGAGGGATGGGTTGGTAAGTTTGCCGACGACACGAAGGTTGGTGGGGTTGTGGATAGTCTGGAGGGATGTCAGAAGTTACAGAAGGACATAGATAGGATGCAAGACTGGGCGGAGAAGTGGCAGATGGACTTCAACCCAGATAAATGCATAGTGGTCCATTTTGGCAGGTCAAATGGGATGAAGGAGTACAATATAAAGGGAAAGACTCTTAGTGCTGTGGAGGATCAGAAGGACCTTGGGGTCCGGGTCCATAGGACTCTGAAATCGGCCCCACAGGTGGAGGAGGTGGTTAAGAAGGCGTATGGTGTGCTGGCCTTTATCAATCGAGGGATTGAGTTTAGGAGTCCAGGGATAATGATACAGCTATATAAGACCCTCGTCAGACCCCACTTGGAGTACTGTGCTCAGTTCTGGTCACCTCATTACAGGAAGGATGTGGAGATGATTGAAAGGGTGCAGAGGAGAATTACAAGGATGTTGCCTGGATTGAGTGGCATGCCTTATGAGGATAGGCTGAGGGAGCTCGGTCTTTTCTCCTTGGAGAGACGTAGGATGAGAGGAGACCTAATAGAGGTATATAAGATGTTGAGGGGCATAGATCGGGTGGACTCTCAGAGGCTTTTTCCCAGGGTGGAAATGGCTGCTACGAGAGGACACAGGTTTAAGGTGCTGGGGGGTAGGTACAGGGGAAATGTTAGGGGAAAGTTTTTCACACAGAGGATGGTGGGCGAGTGCAATCGGCTGCCGTCAGTGGTGGTGGAGGCAAACTCAATAGGATCTTTTAAGAGACTCCTGGATGAGCACAGGGGACTTAATAGGATAGAGGGTTATAAGTAGGCCTAGAAGGTAGGGATATGTTCGGCACAACTTGTGGGGCCGAAGGGCCTGTTTTGTGCTGTAGTTTTTCTATGGTTCTAACTTCTACAGATGCACCATAGAAAGGATTCTTTCTGGTTGTATCACAGCTTGGTCTGGCTCCTGCTCTGTCCAGGACCGCAAGAAACTACAGAGGAGCGTGAACAAAGCCCAGTCCAAAGATGTGCGGGTTAGGTTGATTGGCCATGCTAAAATTGCCCCTTAGTGCCCTGGGATGCGTGGATTAGAGGGATTAGTGGGTAAAATATGTAGGGATATGGGGGTAGGGCCTGGGTGGGATTGTGGTCGGTGCGGACTCGATGGGCCGAATGGCCTCTTTCTGTACTGTAGGGTTTCTATGATTTCTTTCTATGATTTCTATCACTCAAACCACCTCCCATCCATTGACTCTGTCTACACTTCCCGCTGCCTCGGAAAAGCAGCCAGCATAATTAAGGACCCCATGCAGTTGAGCGTTATTTTGCCATTAAACCTTTCAGCCAATTCAAATACTGTTAAAAGAAGATTATGAATATTCACCTCAGTTTACAATCCAAATTTTCCCAAATATGGCGAGTGCTGGAAATCCTTCAGTTAAGGTTGAAACTTTTCTCTTATCTTCAACCTGTGACTGAGGAATGAAGAGTCTTCTTACCATTCAGTGATAACTGCATGTGAGCAACAGCAGGAAAGAGAGCACAGAGAGAACAAAAAGATTCCAAGCTGGAACTGTGCATTGTGTTTCTCCCTCATTGCCCTTTCCCCCCGACCCCCAGGGCCAGATGCAGCCCTTGTGATGTGACAATTGTGATCACATTCGATGAATTCAGTTCAATGACTGGGTTCCAGGTTTGAACTGGGTTCTCACCCCACCCCCCAACGGAACAACTTTCAAAGATTAGTCGTGGGAAACATTTAAACTCAGGCCTTTTGTTCAGATACTCTCATCCCTCTAATGGGCTTCAACAGAGATAGTTCTGTAGATTCTGGCTGTGCTCTCTTCTCCTGTTGAGAAGGCTGTTCTCTATGTATGAGGCCATTAAACATTGGCTGGTTGTTTGAATAAATACAACAAAACCTGACCCTGACTGCCTCAAGTTTGCTCTTTCTAGACAGGGAGATAGTGATCTCTAACATGAGGTTCGACAGAACCTCCGTACCCAAGGTGCAGAAACAACATGAAGCTTCATGTAACGCACACATCCTTGGAAATATTCCCACCCAGAGCAATAGAACATAGAACATAGAACATTACAGCGCAGAACAGGCCCTTCGGCCCACGATGTTGCACCGACCAGTTAAAAAAAAAAGTTCAATGAACTCAGCACAGATCAGGAATTGAATCTGAGAATTACTGGTTTCTTTGAGCTCATGGGTATTAAAGATAACTCATCAGATTCTCTTTTGATCTCATATTTCAAAAGTTTCCATCGGAAATTTAGCACCGGAACAGGCCATTCAGCCCAACCACTCCATGCTGATGTTTTTGCTCCATTTAAGCATCCTCCCATTTTTTCTCAACTAAAGCCCACCATGTAACTGCCTGTTCCCTTCTCCCTCACACACTTGACTAGTTTCCCCTGAAACATATTTATGCTATTCACTTCAATCACTTCAAGTGGTATTGAGTTCCGCATTCTCAACACTCTGGGTAGAACAAAGAACAAAGAACAGTACAGCACAGGAAACAGGCCCTTCGGCCCTCCAAGCCTGTGCCGCTCCTTGGTCCAACTAGACCAATCGTTTGTATCCCTCCATTCCCAGGCTGCTCATGTGACTATCCAGGTAAGTCTTAAACGATGTCAGCGTGCCTGCCTCCACCACCCTACTTGGCAGCGCATTCCAGGCCCCCACCACCCTCTGTGTAAAAAACGTCCCTCTGATATCTGAGTTATACTTCGCCCCTCTCACCTTGAGCCCGTGACCCCTCGTGATCGTCACCTCCGACCTGGGAAAAAGCTTCCCACTGTTCACCCTATCTATACCCTTCATAATCTTGTACACCTCTATTAGATCTCCCCTCATTCTCCGTCTTTCCAAGGAGAACAACCCCAGTCTACCCAATCTCTCCTCATAGCTAAGACCCTCCATACCAGGCAACATCCTGGTAAACCTTCTCTGCACTCTCTCCAATGCCTCCACGTCCTTCTGGTAGTGCGGCGACCAGAACTGGACGCAGTACTCCAAATGTGGCCTAACCAGCGTTCTATACAGCTGCATCATCAGACTCCAGCTTTTATACTCTATACCCCGTCCTATAAAGGCAAGCATACCATATGCCTTCTTCACCACCTTCTCCACCTGTGTTGCCACCTTCAAGGATTTGTGGACTTGCACACCTAGGTCCCTCTGTGTTTCTATACTCCTGATGACTCTGCCATTTATTGTATAACTCCTCCCTACATTATTTCTTCCAAAATGCATCACTTCGCATTTATCCGGATTAAATTCCATCTGCCACCTCTCCGCCCAATTTTCCAGCCTATCTATATCCTGCTGTATTGCCCGACAATGCTCTTCGCTATCCGCAATTCCAGCCATCTTCGTGTCATCCGCAAACTTGCTGATTACACCAGTTACACCTTCTTCCAAATCATTTATATATATCACAAATAGCAGAGGTCCCAGTACAGAGCCCTGCGGAACACCACTGGTCACAGACCTCCAGCCGGAAAAAGACCCTTCGACCACTACCCTCTGTCTCCTATGGCCAAGCCAGTTCTCCACCCATCTTGCCACTTCTCCTTGTATCCCATGAGCCTTAACCTTCTTAACCAACCTGCCATGTGGGACTTTGTCAAATGCCTTACTGAAATCCATATAGACGACATCCACGGCCCTTCCTTCGTCAACCGTTTTTGTCACTTCCTCAAAAAACTCCACCAAATTTGTAAGGCACGACCTCCCTCTTACAAAACCATGCTGTCTGTCACTAATGAGATTGTTCCGTTCTAAATGCACATACATCCTGTCTCTAAGAATCCTCTCCAACAACTTCCCTACCACGGACGTCAAGCTCACCGGCCTATAATTTCCTGGGTTATCCCTGCTACCCTTCTTAAACAACGGGACCACATTCGCTATCCTCCAATCCTCAGGGACCTCACCCGTGTCCAAAGAAGCGACAAAGATTTCCGTCAGAGGCCCAGCAATTTCACCTCTCGTCTCCCTGAGCAGTCGAGGATAGATGCCATCAGGCCCTGGGGCTTTGTCAGTTTTAATGTTCCCTAAAAAACCTAACACTTCCTCTCTTGTAATGGAGATTTTCTCTAACGGGTCAACACCTCCCTCCGAGACACTCCCAGTTAACACGCCCCTCTCCTTCGTGAATACCGATGCAAAGTATTCATTTAGGATCTCCCCTATTCCCTTGGGTTCTAAGCATAATTCCCCTCCTTTGTCCCTGAGAGGTCCAATTTTCTCCCTGACAACTCTTTTGTTCCTAACGTATGAATAGAATGCCTTAGGATTCTCCTTAATCCTGCCTGCCAAGAACATCTCGTGACCTCTTTTTGCCCTTCTAACTCCCCGTTTGAGATCTTTCCTACTCTCTCTGTATTCCTCCAGAGCTCCATCTGTTTTCTGTTGCCTGGTCTTAACGTACGCCTCCCTTTTCATTTTAATCAGATCCTCAATTTCCCTGGTTATCCACGGCTCTCGAATCCTACCTTTCCTATCTTTCCTTTTTACAGGCACATGCCTATCCTGCAGCCTTATCAATAGTTCCTTAAAAAACTCCCACATGTAAAATAAATTATTTTAATAAAGGGTAAAATAAATTCTTCTCAATTCCCTATTGGGTTTCTTAGTGATGGTCTTATATTGATGTCCTCTTGTTATGCTCTTCCCCACAAGGGGAAACATTTTCTCTCTATCCATGTTATCAAAATCTTTCAGAATGTTAAAGCCCTTGATTAGGACAGCCCTCAGCATTCTTTTCAAGAGAGAGAGACGCAGTCTGCCAATCCTCTCCAAATATGTAACCCACACATTTCTGGTATCATCCTTGGAAATAGTCCCTCATTTCCTCTTGTTTTCTTTATACAATATGCTGATGAGAATTGCATACTATGCTCCAGATGTGGTCTAATGAAGTTATGGAACATGTTTAGCATAACCTCTATATTCTATCACTCTAGCCTGGTGCTTGGTTTGATCCCTTATGGCCTTTTTAACCTGTGTCACTACTTTTAATGATTTTGTATATTTGTATTCCCAGGTCCCTTTAGTCCTCCACCCCATCTAGATTTTTATATAAATAAATATATGAATTAGGAGGAGGAGGCCACTCGGCCTCTCGAGTCTGCTCTGCCATTCAATAAGTTCATGGCTGATCTGATTGCAACCTCAACCCCACATTCCTGCCCATTCCAATTACCTTTCACCCTCTTGTGAATCGAAAATCTGTCTTTGCCTTCGAACATTCAAAGACTCTGCTTCTACTGCCTTTTGAGGAAAGGAGTTCCAGAGACTCACCAGCTTCTGGGAGAAAATGTTTCTCCTCACTTCTGTCATAAAGAAGCAACCCCTTATTCCAAGATAATGCCCCATCACCACCAGTTCTAGATTCTCTCACAAGAGGGAACATCCTCGCTACATCCACCCTGTCAATACTCCTCAGGATCTTCTATGTTTTAATCAAGTCGCCTCTTACTCTTCTAAACTCCAGTGGATACAAACCTAGCCTGTCCAACCTTTCCCCATTAGACAACCCATTGAATCCAGGTATTAGTCTAGTAAATGAGCGGCACGGTAGCACAGTGGTTAGCACTGCTGCTTCACAGCTCCAGGGACCTGGGTTCGATTCCCCGCTTGGGTCACTGTCTGTGTGGAGTTTGCACATTCTCCTCGTGTCTGTGTGGGTTAGAAAAATAGAAAAGCTACAGCACAAACAGGCTCTTCGGCTCACAAGTTGCGCCGAACATGTCCTGACCTACTAGGCTTACCTATAACCCTCTATCTTACTAACTTCCATGAACTTATCCAAAAGTCTCTTAAAAGAGCCTATCGAATCCGCCTCCACCACCACTATCGGCAGCCGATTCCACGCATCCACCACCCTCTGAGTGAAAAACTTACCCCTAACATCTCCTCTGTACCTACTCCCTGGCATCCTAAACCTGTGACCTCTTGTGGCAACCATTTCAGCCCTGGGTAAAAGCCTCTGAGAATCCACTCGATCAATACCTCTCAACATCTTATACACCTCTATCAGGTCACCTCACATCCTTCGCCTCTCCAAGGAGAAAAGACCTAGCTCTCTCAACCTATCCTCATAAGGCATGCCACCTAATCCAGGCAACATCCTCGGAAATCTCCTCTGCACCCTTTCTATGGCTTCCACATCCTTTCTGTAATGAGGCGACCAGAACTGGGCACAGTACTCCAGGTGGGGTCTGACCAGGGTCCTATACAGCTGCAGCATTATCTCCCGATTTCTAAACTCAATTCCACTCTTGATGAAGGCCAGTATTCCATACGCCCTCTTAATTACAGCCTCTATCTGCGACACTGCTTTGAGCGTCCTATGAACCCGGACTCCAAGATCCTTCTGATCTTCCACACTGCCAAGCATCTTACCCTTAATATTATATTCTTTCATCCTATTCGACCTGCCAAAATGAACCACCACACACTTATCTGGGTTGAAGTCCATCTGCCACTTCTCCGCCCAGTCTTGCATCTTATCTATGTCTCGTTGCAACTGCTGACATCCCTCTACACTATCCACAACCCCACCAACCTTTGTGTCATCAGCAAACTTGCCAACCCATCCTTCCACTTCCAGGTCATTTATAAAAATCACAAAGAGCAAGGGTCCCAGAACAGATCCCTGGGGCACTCCACTGGTGACCGACCTCCATGCTGAAAAAGACCCATCTACAACCACTCTTTGCCTTCTGTGGGCAAGCCAGTTCTGAATCCACAAAGCAATGTCCCCTTGTATCCCATGCCCCTTCACTTTCTCAATAAGCCTTGCATGGGGCACCTTATCAAACACCTTGCTGAAATCCATATAAACTACATCTACGCTCTTCCCTCGTGTATGTGTCTAGTTACATCTTCAAAAAATTCAATTAGGCTCGTAAGGCATGATCTGCCTTGGACAAAGCTGTGCTGGCTATTTCTGATCATACTATTCCTCTCCAGATGTTCATAAATCCTGCCTCTCAGGATCTTCTCCATCAACTTACCAACCACTGCGGTTAGACTCACTGGTCTATAATTTCCCGGGCTATCTCTTCTCCCTTTCTTGTTAATGGAACCACATCCGCAATCCTCCAATCCTCCGGAACCTCTCCCGTCTCCATTGATGACGCAAAGGGCGGCACGGTAGCGCAGTGGTTAGCACTGCTGCTTCACAGCTCCAGGGACCTGGGTTCAAATCCCGGCTCGGGTCGCTGTCTGTGTGGAGTTTGCACATTCTCCCTGTGTCTGCGTGGGTTTCCTCCGGGTGCTCCGGTTTCCTCCCACAGTCCAAAGATGTGCGGGCTAGGTTGATTGGCCATTCTAAATTGCCCCTTAGTGTCCCAGGATGCATAGGTTAGAGGGGTTAGTGGGTAAATATATAGGGATATGTGGATAGGGCCTGGGTGGGATTGTGGTTGGTGCAGACTCGATGGGCCGAATGGCCTCTTTCTGCACTGTAGGATTCTACGATATACTGATATGATATATGATAAAATTGGTCCTCTTGAAGACCAGAGTGGTAGACTGTGTATGGAACCAAAAGAGATGGGGGAGATACTAAATGGTTTTTTTGCATCCGTATTTACTGAGGAAACGGACATGGAGTCTACGGAAATAGGGCAAACAGGTAGGGAGGTCATGGAACCTTTACAGATTAAAGGGGAGGAGGTGCTCGCTGTCTTGAGGCAAATCAGAGTGGATAAATCCCCAGGACCGGACAGGGTATTCCCACGGACCTTGAGGGAAGCTAGTGTTGAACTTGCAGGGGCCCTGGCAGACATATTTAAAATGTCAGTATTCACGGGGGAGGTGCCGGATGATTGGAGGTTGGCTCATGTTGTTCCGTTGTTTAAAAAAGGTTCCAAAAGAAATCCGGGAAATTATAGGCCAGTAAGTTTGACGTCGGTGGTGGGCAAGTTATTGGAAGGTGTGATCTACAAATATTTGGATAGACAGGGACTTATTAGGGAGAGTCAACATGGCTTTGTGCGTGGTAGGTCATGTTTGACCAATCAATTTTCGAGGAGGTTACCAGGAAAGTGGATGAAGGGAAGGTGGTGGATGTTGTCTACCTGGATTTCAGCAAGGCCTTTGACAAGGTCCCTCATGGGAGGTTAGTTAGGAAGGTTCAGTCGCTAGGTATACATGGGGAGGTAGTAAATTGGATTAGACACTGGCTCAATGGAAGAAGCCAGAGAGTGGTTGTGGAGGATTGCTTCTGAGTGGAGGCCTGTGACTAGTGGTGTGCCGCAGGGATCGGTGTTGGGTCCATTGTTTTTTGTCATCTATATCAATGATCTGGATGATAATGTGGTAAATTGGATCAGCAAGTTTGCTGATGATACAAAGGTTGGAGGTGTAGTGGACAGTGAGGAAGGTTTTCAAAGCTTGCAGAGGGATTTGGACCAACTAGAAAAATGGCCTGAAAATGGCAAATGGAATTTAATGCAGACAAGTGTGAGATATTGCACATTGGAAGGACAAACCAAAGTAGAACGTACAGGGTAAATGGTAGGACTCTGAAGAGTGCAGTTGAACAGAGGGATCTGGGAATACAGGTACAGAATTCCCTAAAAGTGACGTCACAGGTGGATAGGGTCGTAAAGAGTGCCTTTGGTACATTGGCCTTTATAAATCGGAGTATCGAGTATAAAAGTTGGAGTGTTATGGTAAGGTTATATAAGGCATTGGTGAGGCCGAATTTGGAGTATTGTGTACAGTTTTGGTCACCTAGTTACAGGAAGGATGTAAATAAGGTTGAAAGAGTGCAGAGAAGGTTCACAAGGATGTTGCCGGGACTTGAGAAGCTGAGTTACAGAGAGAGATTGAATAGGTTGGGACTTTATTCCCTGGAGTGTAGAAGATTGAGGGGAGATTTGATTGAGGTGTATAAGATTTTGATGGGTATAGATAGAGTGAATGCAAGCAGGCTTTTTCCGCTGAGGCTAGGGGAGAAAAAGACCAGAGGGCATGGGTTAAGGGTGAAAGGAGAAAAGTTTAAAGGGAATATTAGGTGGGGCTTCTTCACGCAGAGAGTGGTGGGAGTGTGGAATGAGCTGCCGGATAAAGTGGTAAACTTTTAACATTTAAGAAAAACTTGGACGGGTTCATGGATGAGAGGGGTGAGGAGGGATATGGTCCAAGTGCAGGTCAGTGGGACTAGGCAAAAAATGGTTCGGCACAGACAAGAAGGGCCAAAAGGCCTATTTCTGAGCTGTAATTTTCTATGGTTCTATGGTTTTCTCTGATGTAGATCATCGCCAGAGGCTCAGCAATCTCTTCCCTCGCCTCCCACAGTAACCTGGGGTACATCCCATCCGGTCCCGGCGATTTATCTAACTTGATGCTTTTCAAAAGCTCCAACACATCCTCTTTCCTAATGTCCACATGCTCAATCTTCTCAGTCCACTGCAAGTCTGCACTGCAACGACCAAGATCCTTTTCCACTGTGAATACTGAAGCAAAGTATTCATTGAGTACCTCTGCCATTTCTACCGGTTCTAGACAGACTTTCCCACCGTCACATTTGATAGTTCCTACTCCTTCACATCTTATCTTCTTGCCCTTAACATACTTGTAGAATGCCTTGGGGTTTCACTCCGGGTGCTCTGGTTTCCTCCCACAGTCCAAAGATGTGCTGGTTAGGTTGATTGGCCATGCTAAAATTGCCCCTTAGTGTCCTGAGATGCGTAGGTTAGAGGGGTTAGTGGGAAAAATATGTAGGGATATGGGGATAGGGCCTGGGTGGGATTGTGGTCGGTGCAGACTCGATGGGCCGAATGGCCTCTTTCTGTACTGTAGGATTTCTATGATTCTAAACTGTCTCAGAACTGCTTCTAACACATCTACATTTTTTATTAAATACGGAGACCAATACTGTGCAGTTTTCTAATTGTGGCCTCACCAATGCCCTGTACAACTGAAGCATGACCTCCGTCCTTTTGTAATCTATTCCCCTCTAAATAAACAATAACTTTTTTAGCTTTCCTAATTACTTGTTGTACCTGTATACTGTACCTGCGATCTATACACAAGGACTCCCAGATCCTTCTGCCCCTCAGAGCTCTGCAATCTCTCATCATTTAGATAATAGGCTTCTTTATTTTTCCTGTCAAAATGCACAATTTCACATTTTTAAGTTCTATAAGTTTATTTATTAGTGTCACAAGTAGGCTTACATTAACACCGCAATGAAGTTACTGTGAAAATCCCCTAGTCGCCACACTCCGGGGCCTATTCGGGTACACTGACGGAGAATTTAGCATGGCCAATCCACCTAGCCAGCACATCTTTCGGACTGTGGGAGGAAACCGGAGCACCTGGAGGAAACCCAAGCAGACACAGGAGAACGTGCAGATTCCGCACAGACAGTGACCCAAGCCAGGAATCAAACCCAGGTCCCTGGCACTGTGAAGCAGCAATGCTACTGTGCTGCCCATTTTTCCTCTTGACAAAGAAAATAAAATGATGTAGCTATGATCAGATTGGACAACTCACTGCAATGGTGGAGAGGGAAAGAAAGAAAAGGAGAGCGTGTGAGGACAGAAACTACACGCATTAACAAAGATTTACAAAAAGTAGTTATTGAAACGTCAAGAGTCATACAGCACAAAAACAGGCCCTTCGGCCCACCATTTTTCCACATTAAAGTCCATTTGCCAGATCCTTGCCCACTCGCTTAACTTATGTCTCTTTGTAGTCTCCTTGTGTCCTCTTCACAACTTACTTCCTTACCTATTTTTGTGTTATCAGCAAATTTAACAACCACACCTTCAGTCCCTTCATCCAATTGTAAACAGTTGAGGTCTCAGCACTGATCCCTGTGGCACTGCTCATTACATAGAACATTACAGCGCAGTACAGGCCCTTCAGCCCTCGATGTTGCGCCGACCTGTGAAACCAATCTAAAGCCCATCTAACCTACTCTATTCCAATATCATCCATATGTTTAACCAATGACCATTTAAATGCCCTTAATGTTGGCGAGTCCACGACTGCTGCTGGCAGGGCATTCCACGCCCTTACTACTCTCTGAGTAAAGAACCTACCTCTGACATCCGTCCTATATCTATCACCCCTCAATTTAAAGCTATGTCCCCTCGTGCTAGCCATCACCATCCAAGGAAAAAGGCTCTCACTGTTCACCCTATCTAATCCTCTAATCATCTTGTATGCCACTATTAAGTCACCTCTTAACCTTCTTCTCTCTAACGAAAACAACCTCAAGTCCCTCAGCCTTTCCTCATAAGACCTTCCCACCATACCAGGCAACATCCTGGTAAATCTCCTCTGCACCCTTTCCAATGCTTCCACATCTTTCCTATAATGCAGCGACCAGAACTGTACGCAATACTCCAAGTGCGGCCGCACCAGAGTTTTGTGCAGTTGCAACATGACCTCCTGACTCCGAAACTCAATCCCTCTACCAATAAAAGCTAACACACCGTACGCCTTTTTAACAACCCTATCAACCTGGGTGCCAACTTTCAGGGATCTATGCACATGGACACCCAGATCTCTGCTCATCCACACTACCAAGTATCTTACCATTAGCCCAGTACTCTGTAACCCTGTTACTCCTTCTAAAGTGAATCACCTCACACTTTTCTGCATTAAACTCCATTTGCCACCTCTCAGCCCAGCTCTGTAACCTGCAACAACCTTTCGCACTGTCCTCAACTCCACCGACTTTAGTGTCACCCGCAAATTTACTAACCCATCCTTCTACGCCCTCATCCAGGTCATTTATAAAAATGACAAACAGCAGTGGCCCCAAAACAGATCCTTGCGGTACACCACTAGTAACTGAACTCCAGGATGAACATTTCCCATCAACCACCACCCTCTGTCTTCTTCCAGCTAGCCAATTCCTGATCCAAACCGCTAAATCACCCTCAATCCCATGTGTCCGTATTTTCTGCAATAGCTTACTGTGGGGAACCTTATCAAACGCTTTACTGAAATCCATATACATCACATCAACCGCTTTACCCTCATCCATCTCTTTGGTCACCTTCTCAAAGAACTCAACAAGGTTTGTGAGGCACGACCTACCCTTCACAAAACCGTATTGACTATCCCTAATCAAATTATTCCCTTCTAGATGATTATAAATCCTATCTCTTATAATCCTTTCCAAAACTTTGCCCACAACACAAGTAAGGCTCACTGGTCTATAGTTATGATGTGGAGATGCCGGCGTTGGACTGGGGTAAACACAGTAAGAAGTTTAACAACACCAGGTTAAAGTCCAACAGGTTTATTTGGTAGCAAAAGCCACACAAGCTTTCGAGGCTCTGAGCCTCGAAAGCTTGTGTGGCTTTTGCTACCAAATAAACCTGTTGGACTTTAACCTGGTGTTGTTAAACTTCTTACTGGTCTATAGTTACCAGGGTTGTCTCTGCTCCCCTTCTTGAACAAGGGGACAACATTTGCTTTCCTCCAGTCTTCTGGCACTATTCCTGTAGACAATGACGACATAAAGATCAAAGCCAAAGGCTCTGCAATCTCCTCCCTAGCCCCCCAAAGAATCCTAGGATAAATCCCATCCGGCCCAGGGGGCTTATCTATTTTCACACTTTCCAGAATTGCTAACACCTCCTCCTTATGAACCTCAATCCCGTGTAGTCCAATAGCCTGTATCTCAGTATTCTCCTCGACAACACTGTCTTTTTCCTGTGTGAATACTGACAAAAAATATTCATTTAGCGCCTCTCCTATCTCTTCGGACTCCACGCACAACTTCCCACTACTGTCCTTGACTGGCCCTAATCTTACTCTAGTCATTCTTTTATTCCTGACATACCTATAGAAAGCTTTAGGGTTTTCCTTGATCCTACCTGCCAAAGACTTCTCATGTCCCCTCCTGGCTCTTCTTAGCTCTTTCTTTAGGTCCTTCCTGGCTAACTTGTAACTCTCAAGCGCCCTGAGCCTTCACGTCTCATCTTTACATAAGTCTCCTTCTTCCTCTTCACAAGAGATTTAACTTCTTTAGTAAACCATGGTTCCCTCGCTCGATCACTTCCTCCCTGCCTGACAGGTACATACTTATCAAGGACACGCACATACTTATCAAGGACACGCAAGAGCTGTTCCTTGAACAAGCTCCACATTTTAATTGTGCCCATCCCCTGCAGTTTCCTTCCCCAATCTATGCATCCTAAATCTCGCCTAATCGCATCATAATTTCCTTTCCCCCAGCTATAACTCTTGCCCTTCGGTATATACCTATCCCTTTCCATCGCTGAAGCAAACGTAACCGAATTGTGGTCACTATCACCAAAGTGCTCACCTACCTCCAAATCTAACACCTGGTCTGGTTCATTACCCAGTACCAAATCCAATGTGGCCTCGCCTCTACATACTGTGTCAGGAAACCCTCCTCTACATACTGGACAAAAACTGACCCCTCTTAAGTACCCGAACTATAGCTTTTCCAGTCAATATTTGTAAAGTTAAAGTCCCCCATAACAACTACCCTGTTACTTTCGCTCCTATCCAGAATCATCTTTGCAATCCTTTCCTCTACATCTCTGGAACTTTTCGGAGGCCTATAGAAAACTCCCAACAGGATGACCTCTCCTTTCCTGTTTTTAACCTCAGTCCATACTACGTCAGTAGTCGAGTCCTTATCAAACGTCCTTTCGGCCACCGTAATACTGTCCTTGACATCCTGCCAACCACAAAAAAAACACATTTATGGCTACTCTCTGTTTCCTGTTAGCCAGCCAATCTTCTAACCATGCCAATGTGTTACTCCTACAACAACGTAAGCATTTACTTTCCATAATAATCTTTAATGTGGCACCTTATGAAATGCCTTCTGGAAACCCAAGTACAGGACATTTACCGGTTCCCCTTTATCCACAGCACATGTGATTTCTTCAAAGAACTCCAATAAAGCTTAAAGTTTATTTATTAGTCACAAGTGAGGCTTACATTAACACTGCAATGAAGTTACCGTGAAATTCCCCTAGTTGCCACAGTCCAGCGCCTGTTTGGGTCAATACACTTAACCAGCACGTCTTTCAGAGTGTGGGAGGAAACCAGAGCACCGAGAGGAAACCCACGCAGAGATGGGAGAATGTGCAAACTCCATACAGACAGTGATCCAAGCTGGGAATCAAACCCAGATCGCTGGTGTTGTGAAGCAGTGCTAACCACTGTGCTACCGTGCCACCGATAAATTGGTTAAAAGTGATTTTCCTTTCACAAAACCTCGTTGACTCTGCCTGACTGCCTTGAATTTTTTCTAATGCCCTGCTATAACATCTTTAATGATAGCGTCCAGCATTTTCCGCACAACTAATGTGAAGCTAACTGGTCTGAAGTTTCCAGCTTTCTGTCTCGCTCCCTTTTTGAATAAAGGAGTTACATTTGCTATTTTCCAATCCAATGGCACCCTCTGCCAGTCCAGGAAATTTTGGGAAATTGAAACCATTTTATTAGACATTTCTTTTAAGGAACCAGGATGAAGTCCATCTGGACCTGGGATTTGTCAGCCCACAGCTTGAACAACTTACTCAGTTCCACTGATGTTAGGGAACTTGAGGAAATAAATAGTGATGTCTTGAGGAGTGTACATATAACAAGAGAAGGAGATGCTGGAAGTCTTAAAGCATATCAAAGTAGATAAATCCCTGGGACCTGATGAAGTGAATCCCAGGACGTTGTGGGAGGCTAGAGAAGAAACTGCGGGTCCCCTAGCAGAGATTATTGAATCATCGACAGCCACAAGTGAGGTACCTGAAGATTGGAGGGTGGCAAATGTTGTGCCTTTGTTTAAAAATGGCTGCAGGGAAAAGCCTGGGAATTACAGGCCGGTGAGCCAAACGTCTGTAGCGGGTAAGTTGTTGGAAGGTATTCTGAGAGACAGGATCTACAGGCATTTAGAGAGGCAAGGACTGATGAGGGACAGTCAGCATGGCTTTGTGAGTGGAAAATCATGTCTCGTAAATTTGATTAAGTTTTTTGAAGGGGTAACTGTAAGGGGAAAATATAAGGAAAGCACACTTTAAAATGGCTGCCTGGCACATAAAGAGTTAACTGGGAAAGGAGCCAAAAAAGCAGACACCGGCTCCCACTTATCAGAAATCACTTTAAATCAAAACCTAACAGACAAGCCATTTCTAAATCACAGACAGTGACTCAAAGTAAACAAACACCTCAGGAAGCCAAGCTGAGGGTCGAGACGTCTTTTAAGATAAGGAAAACCCGAAACAAAGGGAATAGATTAGCCATAGGAAGAGCGGGAAAATATGAATGCGAGGAAACCAATTAACACCTGAATGAGCCGAAACCAACCATTGATAGATACAGACATAAGGAAATGTACCCATTCATGAGAACAATACTATGTTAAATACTTTGTACCTGCCTAAAACGATGTGATAATGTTCAAATCACCGGTCCATCTATTGTGTAAAGAGTATAAAGATGGACCGCTCCCGACATTTTACTGAGAGAAGGTTTGCCTTGTCTCCACGGAGCTCCGTTGAATAAATTGTGTTCTCTGAATCTCGAAGTCTGACTACTAGTGGATTTTCCCCACAACAAATTGGCGTAGTTGGCTAGGATCCTATTACTGGTGAGATCGATTGGCCACGATCGCAACCGGGGTAGAGATCGCGGAATCTGTGACAGTCGGACTGGATCAGAAAATACAGTTTACAAGGGGGAAATATTTGTACTGTGTATTTGTTATAGTGATAAGTACTAACTGCTGATAGTAATAAGTAACTGTGATTTGTGCTGATCGACAAAAGGACAAGGTAGTGCCTGTCTCAAAATCTCTGCCTTAGACTGGCTATTAAGAGCAGAAATCTGCCACGTGAAGGTCAGGAATTGAAGTGAGTGAGAGACACCAAGGGCACTAAAGGATTGTGAAGCACAAAGGGGCAGAAGTCGGTTTAACATCAAAATCTGTAGTAGCGAACAGACGCAGAGGTGCCATCTGATTGCATGAAAGTATTGAAATGTTGGGAACTGTACTGTTAATGTTGTGAAAAGTGGGGCGGAACAGGAGTTTGATCAACTCTGACCTAAACCGGACTCCGGAGGAGAAGCACATTGCCGAAGTGGTAATCGTGGAAGCCGTGAGTATAACTTGAAACCCTGTAACGGCAGTGAAACACGGTGTGAGAATAGCAATAGTGGCCGGGGGTAGTGAAGTCCCTACGGTAGAGAGCACACTTTGCTAAGAATAGTAATAGTGGCCGGGGGTAGTGAAGTCCCTACGGTAGAGAGCACACTTTACTAAAGAATAATCGTGGCCGGGGTTAGTGAAATCTGCGAAATGGCAGACAGTGAAGTTAAAAGGGGATCTGCAGGTTCCCTGATTGAAATTTACATGACAGACAGGAAGGAGTTAATAAAGAGAATGCAGAAAGATGGCTGGGATACTTCTCACACCTTAGAGCAGCAGAGAGAGTGGATAAGAAAAAAGAAACAAAACAAAGAAAATAGGAGTAATGTTAACACATCAGTTAGCAGGTCTAATTGAACAAATAGTTTCCTCTACAAGGAAATGGAGGGAAGATAAAGAAAGAATTAGAGAATTAGAATCCCGAGTGAGGGAACTGGAAAAGCAAAATCAGGTTTTAGAAAGGCAGTGGGGAGGAGAAACTGATCCGCTACCTTCTTATGAGTCTACCCAGCAAGGACCAACCGCTCCCTCAGAGGAGTGGGAACAGCTGGAACACAACGTAGCGCCCATAACCCGAGGGGAAACAGCAGCGCGATCAAAAGCAAATTATAAACCCTTTACCCCAGGTGAGAGACAGCCGACAATGGCTTCCCTGGGCAAATTGCAAACTAGAAACGCAAACACTAAATTCTGGGAAGAATTAGACACAATCTGGGTAGGACGCCAATTACACCTAAGAGACGTACACCAGCTGGTCAGGGCAGCCTGTCCAGCGGATAAGTGGAGGCAGGTAGTAGGTGGACCCGCTGCCCCATAGCACAGGATTATAATGGGGGACAGTGGACACATGTAATCCCCCTAACAGCAGAAATAGATGTCCAACAGGCACCCTTCTTACAGTTTAAAGAAGAAATTCAGAGGGTCTTAGGGAATGCTCCCACTAACTGGAGCAGAATTACCACCACAAAGCAGCTAAAAGGAGAAGGAGCTTCTGAGTACGGGGAACGACTGTTCCGGATATACCAAGAGTGCTCAGGACAAAGGAATCCAGGGCGAGGAGATCGGGCGTTCATCCAGGCTTTTAAGGATGGACTCTCTAGTGCTCACCAATTCATCCTAAAAATGGGAGTGATTATGTCTCAAGATTACGATGAATTGGTAGAATGGGCTAGTGGCGTACCTGGAGGTGGATAGGAGAGATCTTAGATTTTGTATTTCAGTGTGTTTGTGAGATCTGGTCGCTTGTTGAATGTAGGTGGTTGTTGTTGTATTAGATTGAGAGCAGGGAGCTGGAGAAGCCTGTTTGTTCCTGTGGAATGTTTGTTTCAGGCAGTGGGTGCAGTGCATTGCACCTTGGTTTAGCCTCAGGGGGGCTGGGGGAGTGTTAAAACTGTTAAAGATTAAAGTGATAAGATTTCTTGAATTTACTTCCGTTTTGAGTTAATTACAGTTTGGAAGAAAGAAGAATAAAAGCGACTGTCTTAATCAACGTTCTGTCTTCTCTTTGAATGTTTTACTCTCATCCCAGTTTGAAATGTTAAGTTTGAATGAAAAAGAATGACTTTTGGAAGCTTCCATGTGTGTCTGTGTGTGTTTAAACAAAGTGGTTGCGTGGATGTTTTGTTGTTGTTTGCTTTAATGTTTTAATGTTAAGAAAGGATTTAACCATTGGAAGGAACCATATGCTCTTTCCTTTGTCTTGAAGTAGAAATTATAAGAGTTAGTTGAGAAGTTAAGAGAAGAAAATAAGTAATTTTGTGGAAAGGTAGAAAAGCAGGAACAAAAGACTGAGGTAAATATATTGTCTATGAGTCAGTTTAAAGTATATCAAATCAGTGAAATACAGTATTAATCGCAGAATACCGCGATTTACGAACGTCGGATAGTTTAGTATTCTGAACTGGTTAAAATTATGTACCGCTGTCGAAATTTCATGTGCCATCTATTGTTCAAGGTTTGCCAAATATAAAAACACTGCAAAGCTTAAAATCTAGCCAGTTAAGAAACCAAAATGTTCCTAATCAAATAACTGGTACGTATTGTACCTTGATTTTGATTCGACGCCTGTTATTTTTCCTAGAGTGCGGGGGTTTTGATCTGGAGCTCAGTTTAAAAATGGAAACGGCTTGAATTAAAAGGGTTTGGATATCACGGTTACAATGTGTAATGTGGTATGATACAACTGCCGCTTGATTATTTTTATTATACAGTATAGCACTGCCATATAGACACAAGAATAACATCAAATCCTGAAAAGTCTTAACCAACTTTGTATGATATACTTATATACTATATATTGTATATTGATAAAAACACAATTATTTTGTGAAGTACTGTGGTGCGGCACTTGCACGCAAACAAATGATCAAATTAGAGATAATGTAAGAGTACATCATATAAAGATTGGAGCTGTATGGCATGCGATTTTAATGGGGAAAGCGATGTCTTTTGATAAGATTACATACAAATGAATGGATGTTCAGCTGCAACTAAAAAAGGCCAGTACAAAGTGTTATTTAATTCACACTAAGCTTTCTATGGAAGGGGGATACATAGTTAAATGTATAATGCACTAGCTAAAGCCATGCAGACATCAGGGAGAAGGTGGACAGAGGTATTGCCCACTATACTAATGAAATTAAGAGCTTTCACGAACCGGACAACCGGATTAACCCCTTATGAGCTAATGACAGGACAGGCGATGTAATTACCAGAAAGCATCATAACAGGTGGGACCGATGTCGGTCCACTAAAAGATAAAATCAGGAGATACGTTCTGGACCTGAGCACCCAGCTAAAAGGGATGCGCAAATTGGTAAAGGACAATCAGGAAATAAAAGATGCAGAGAGAGAGCTTGAAATGCTCCCTGACGTCCCAACAGTGGGAAGTCGCGTCCTAGTGAAAATATTACCCGACAAACCAGGGTTTGCACCAAAGTGGAATGGGCCATATGAAATTATAATTAGTGGGGACACCTGTGCCTGTATAGACATAAGAGGGAAAGGGGTCTGGAAGCACTGGACGTAGCTGAAATAAAACAAAGGAGACAAGTAGCTAAATTGATGAACTAACAGAACTGCTTTCCTCAACACAGGCAAAGACTGCAAGCAAGAGCCGGCGTGCGCGGGTTAATAAATAAAATAGCTTGTAAAGATTGAATTATAGTGTTAAGTTTGATATATGACTGTTGCGGATATGTATGTAATCGCGTATGTAACTGTATTATGTTGCGTTGTGGCAGCTGTAAATTTAACTGGGCTGGAAGATAACTTGTTTTACAAAGCCCACATACACCTACACGGGAATCGAACTGTATGTTACCCGTTAACACAATCTGTAGAAGCCTTATTTGTAGCCACCCCTGGGTGGACCCCTCAGGCAAATATAAAAAAGGTATACAGGAGAGATGTGTGGGACTTGTAAACCCCACAGATCCTGCATGCGGGGGGTCCCAACAGGTGGGAGGAAAAGCTTGTTCAGATACTGCAAGCTATCCGCTTTGTTTTGCGGGGCAGGGATGGGGATGTGCCTATGCTGTAGTCCCTAAGAATAATTCTTGTGTACAGACACAGTGTGTCCGTCAACATTGTCGGATTAACATGGGACAGATTACTTGTATTTGCGATGAACGGAAATGTTTAAATATAACCGCGGGAAGACAGCTTATTTGTGGGCAATGTAATGGAACTCACGTAAGCTCAGCCAAATGGACATACCCCATTGATACTTACCAGGTGGTGGAATCAAACGGGAAGCCAAATAAACTGAACAATTGGGAGTATGAGCAAACTCATAATCGGGACACTAAGTGTTACCGGGCTAAGAAGGGATATGTATTCCTCTTCAATGGTACCTACATGACAGAAACACCAAACCTCCCGAACCGTTTTGCGGTAGGAACAATCGGGCCACTGACTGTTCCATGCCCTCAGAAGGGGTACATTCGGAGGAGAATAGTAACTCGGGCTATTAGCAGGGAATTCTGCGCTGACTGGGAAGCCCCAGGTACACTGGGATCCTCACTGGGGTATGGGTTCCTCGGAGCTTTATCTCTGGGGGGGGGTCAGCCGGGGTAATTGGAGCAAAGAATAGAAACCATATTGTTTGTGGACTAACAATCCTGGGAAACAGCACTTCAAAAGCACTGGAGGCTGTTAACCAAGAAATGGCTGAACTGAGATTGTATGCACAGCAGACACGATACGCAGTGGACTACCAGTTAGCACAACAAGGGGGAGTATGTGCAATCATAGATAACAAATGCATAACCCATGTCACAGATGAGTCTTACAACATTACACAGGTCATCAATGACATCAGGAAACAACTTGATAACTTTAGACAGGGACCCAAGAGAGGAAGTAGTTGGCTGGCATGGCTGGTGGGGGAGTCCTGGGAGTCGTACCTGTTACATGGATTGGTCATACTCATTGTCATTATAATTGTCTGTTGTCTGACTGTTGGATGCCTTAAAGTCTGTTTTAAAATAATGTTGACAAGAATTGTGCCAGGAGCCAGTGTGTACATCGAAGAAGAGCCCCTAATGAAGATCCCTGAAGACATCGGAAGAAATGAAGATATTGGAAGAAATGAAGACATCGAAAGAAACAAAGGAGAGAAGAACGAAAATTTGTATATGTGAATGTATAATTTTTGGTCTGGGGATTGTTGAAGCTATAATCCGACCAAAAGGAGGGACTGTAAGGGGAAAATATAAGGAAAGCACACTTTAAAATGGCTGCCTGGCACATAAAGAGTTAACTGGGAAAGGAGCCAAAAAAGCAGACACCGGCTCCCACTTATCAGAAATCACTTTAAATCAAAACCTAACAGACAAGCCATTTCTAAATCACAGACAGTGACTCAAAGTAAACAAACACCTCAGGAAGCCAAGCTGAGGGTCGAGACGTCTTTTAAGATAAGGAAAACCCGAAACAAAGGGAATAGATTAGCCATAGGAAGAGCGGGAAAATATGAATGCGAGGAAACCAATTAACACCTGAATGAGCCGAAACCAACCATTGATAGATACAGACATAAGGAAATGTACCCATTCATGAGAACAATACTATGTTAAATGTCTATATCTGTTTGTACCTGCCTAAAACGATGTGATAATGTTCAAATCACCGGTCCATCTATTGTGTAAAGAGTATAAAGATGGACCGCTCCCGACATTTTACTGAGAGAAGGTTTGCTACAGACATGTGCCTTGTCTCCACGGAGCTCCGTTGAATAAATTGTGTTCTCTGAATCTCGAAGTCTGACTACTAGTGGATTTTTCCCACAACAGTAACCAAGAAGGTAGATGAGGGCAGTGCAGTTGATGTTGTCTACATGGACTTTAGCAAGGCCTTTGACAAGGTACCACATGGTAGGTTGTTGCATAAGGTTAAATCTCACAGGATCCAGGATCTAAATGGATACAAAATTGGTTTGATGACAGAAGACAGAGAGAGTTGGTTGTAGAGGGCGTTTTTCAAACTGGAGGCCTGTGACCAGCGGTGTGCCTCAGGGATCAGTCCAGTTATTTGTCATTTATATTAATGATTTGGATGAGAATTTGGGCGGCATGGTTAGTAAGTTTATAGATTACATCAAGATTGGTGGCATAGTGGACAGTGAAGTAGGTTATCTAGGATTGCAACGGGATTTTGATTAATTGGGCCAGTGGGCTGACAAATGGTAGATGGAGTTTAATTTAGATAAATGCGAGGTGATGCATTTTGGTAGATTGAACCAGGGAAGGACTTACTCAGTTAATGGTAGGGCATGGGGAGAGTTACAGAACAAAGAGATCGAGGGGTACAGGTTCATAGCTCATTGAAAGTGGAGTCACAGGTGGACAGAGTAGTGAGGAAGGCATTCGGCATGCTTGGTTCCATTGGTCAGAACATTGAATACAGGAGTTGGGATGTCTTGTTGAAGTTGTACAAGACATTGGTAAAGCCACACTTGGAATACTGTGCACAGTTCTGGTCACCCTATTATAGAAAGGATATTATTAAACTAGAAAGAGTGCAGAAAAGATTTACTACGATGCTACTGGGACTTGCTGGTTTGGGTTACAAGGAAAGGCTGGATATACTGGGACATTTTTATCTGGAGCATAGAGGGTTTAGGGGTGATCTTATAGAGGTCTATAAAATAATGAGGGGCATAGATTAGCTAGCGAGTTAATGTCTTTTCCCAACGGTAGGGGAGTCTAAAACTAGAGGGTATAGGTTTAAGGTGAGAGGGAAGAGATACAAAAAGGTCCAGAGGGGCAATATTTTCACCCACAGGGTGGTGAGTGTCTGGAACAAGCTGCCAGAGGTAGTAGTAGAGGCGGGTACAATTTTGTATTTTAAAGTGTTTAGACAGTTACATGGGTAAGATGGGGATAGAGGGATATGGGCCAAATGCAGGCAATTGGGACTAGCTTAGTCCTTAAAAAAAAAAGTGCGGCATGGACAAGTTGGGCCGAAGGGCCTGTTTCCATGCTGTAAACCTCTATGAATTCTCTGGTGATTGTAATCTACCTGAGTCTTCCTTTGCTGTCCTTTATATTCAGTCCAATGCTCTGACCTGACTCTCACCTTTGCACAATGATGTGCTGTATCTTTAAGCTTGAAGCTAACTTGGCAGTTTACTTTAGCTAGCTCTGCTTTTATTAGAAACCATAGAAACCCTACAGTGCAGAAGGAGGCCATTCGGCCCATCGAGTCTGCACCGACCACAATCCCACCCAGGCCCTACCCCCATATATTTACCCGCTAATCCCTCTAATCTACGCATCCCAGGACTCTAAGGGGCAATTTTTAACCTGGCCAATCAACCTAACCCGCACATCTTTGGACTTTCACATAATTGTCTTTATTTAAGTTCAAAATACTAGTCTTGGACCCACTCCTCTCTCCCTCAAACTGAAAGTAAAATTCATTCATATCATAATCGCTGCTACCCATGGGTGCCTTCACAATGAGTTCATTAATTAATCCCATCACGTTGCACAATACCAGGTCTAGTATGGTCTGCTCTCCAATGGGTACAAGAATGTGCTGTTCTAAGAAACTATCCGAAAAACATTTCATGAACTCGTCTAGGCTACCTTTGCCCATCTTATTTTTCCAGTCTATACATAAAGAACAATACAGCACAGGAACAGGCCCTTCGGCCCTCCAAGCCCATGCCGCTCCCTGGTCCAAACTAGACCATTCTTTTGTATCCCTCCATTCCCACTCCGTTCATATGGCTGTCTAGATAAGTCTTAAACGTTCCCAGTGTGTCCGCCTCCACCACCTTGCCTGGCAGCGCATTTCAGGCCCCCACCACCCTCTGTGTAAAATATGTCCGTCTGATATCTGAGGTAAACCTCCCCCCCTTCACCTTGAACCTATGACCCCTCGTGAACATCAACACCGACCTGGGGAAAAGCTTCCCACTGTTCACCCTATCTATGCCTTTCATAATTTTATACACCTCTATTAAGTCTCCCCTCATCCTCGGTCTTTCCAGGGAGAACAACCCCAATTTACCCAATCTCTCCTCATAACTAAGCCCCTCCATACCAGGCAACATCCTGGTAAACCTCCTCTGTACTCTCTCCAAAGCCTCCACATCCTTCTGGTAGTGTGGCGACCAGAACTGGACAGAGTATTCCAAATGCGACCGAACCAACGTTCGATACATCTGCAACATCAGACCCCAACTTTTATACTCTATGCCCCGTCCTATAAAGGCAAGCATGCCATATGCCTTCTTCACCACCTTCTCCACCTGTGACGTCACCTTCAAGGATCTGTGGACTTGCACACCCAGGTCCCTCTGCGTATCTACACCCTTTATGGTTCTGCCATTTATCGTATAGCTCCTCCCTACATTATTTCTACCAAAATGCATCACTTCGCATTTATCAGGATTGAACTCCATCTGCCATTTCTTTGCCCAAATTTCCAGCCTATCTATATCCTTCTGTAGCCTCTGACAATGCTCCTCACTATCTGCAAGTCCTGCCAATTTCGTGTCGTCTGCAAACTTACTGATCACCCCAGTTACACCTTCTTCCAGATCGTTTATATAAATCACAAACAGCAGAGGTCCCAATACAGAGCCCTGCGGAACACCACTAGTCACAGGCCTCCAGCTGGAAAAAGACCCTTCCACTACCACCCTGTCTTCTGTGACCAAGCCAGTTCTCCACCCATCTAGCCACCTCCCCCTTTATCCCATGAGATCCAACCTTTTGCACCAGCCTACCATGAGGGACTTTGTCAAACATAGCTTAAAATTTCCCATGATTATCACTGTATCTTTCTGAAAATCTCTCTATCTCTTCTTTTACACTCGTCCTACCATGTAGTTACAATTAGGGGCTTGTATACCATCCCAAACGAGTGACTTGTTTGCCTTTATCATTTCTCAACTCAAACCACTTCTCTATCCTGGTTTCTTGAAATTAGGTAATCCCTCTCTAATGTGCTAATACCAACATTAATTAACAGAGCCACCCCTGCACCTTTTCCTAAATGTCCTTCCTAAATGTTACATACGCTTCAATACTCAGGTCCAAATCTATATCATAAGCAGCCCTATCTCTGCAATGGCTAGATTATTTTCTAATTTATATACAACCTCCTTATTTTGTCAAAATGTATTACCTCACATTTATCAATGTTAAAATTTATTTGCCTGTTCTACAGGTTTGTTAATATTCTCCTTTAACTTGTTACAGTCAGTCCCGTGTCATATTCGCTTACCCTCATTTGGTACAATCAGCAAATATAGAAATTGTGCATTTGATTGCAAAGTCTAAATTGTTAACTGAAATTGTGAACAGCAATGGTACAAGGAGTGATCATTGTGGACATCACTTCCCACCTTCTGAATAACTACCCTTTGCTCCACTCTCTACTTTCCGTCCTGAAGCTAGCTAGCAAACCACATTCTCTCATTTAATTATTATTTTGTTAGGAGTGTACATTACAAAAGATCTTTTGAATATTGAAATAATTATATCTATTACTTCTTGTCCACAAAAAACAGGACATATTCAATCCAGCCAATTATCGTCTAGTCTACTCATGATCATCAGTAAAGTGATGGAAGGGTCATCAACAGCACTATCAAGCAGCATCTGCTCAGCAATAACCTGCTCAGTGACACTCAGTTTGGGTTCTGCCAGGGTCACTCAGCTCCTGACCTCATAACAGCCTTGGCTCAAACATGGACAAAAGGGCTGAACTCCAGAGGTGAAGTGAAAGTGACTGCCCTTGGCATCAAACCAGCATTGAGCTAGTACGGCATCAAGGAGCCCTAGCAAGACTGGAGTCAATGGGAATCAGAGGAATACCTCCACTGGTTGGAGTCATATCTGGCAACTATATCATTTTCACTCCATCTGACGAAGGAACAGTGCTCCGAAAGCTTATGGTATTTGCTACCAAATAAACCTGTTGGACTTTAACCTGGTGTTGTGAGACTTCTTACTACATCCCAGCCAGAGCCTAAACTCAGCCAGTGCCCATATCTCCCGGCCAATTGTCAAACACAGATGAGGTACTGGATACAGAGAAACAGGGATCCTCCATTTAAAAGATGACAAATTGATCCAGGTGATGACAGACCCAATAGTTTATATCAAACACATATACTACAATGGGAAGTGATTGAGAAGAGACAGGCTGAAAAAGTACCTGCAAATAATTAATAAAATATATGATCAGAAAAGGGTTGTTTTCTTCCAATCTTCACCGAGTTACTTCCTGTTATTGCAAATGAGTAGATGATATTATTCCATCTATCATAATTTATTTTCAGAAAGGTTTTCATAAAATCGCAAATGGAAGACTTTAAACTAAGCCCATGGGCAATGGGCAATGGGCAAATGAGTGCAATTTGGAACTGAATGTGCACCTGAGAGTTTGCTGGTGTGGGTGCTGAGTGGTTGGGGGGGGGGGGGGCGTGGAACTGAGGTATTCCTTTCCTTTTACCAAATTATCATAGGAAATGTGTTTTTACGCTACTCCAGGGAAAGAAGTACTCACTAGTTTCTCCTAAGTGGAGAAGGTGTATTCCAGGCTTGTCAACCTTTTAGACTTCAAGCTCTTTCTAAAGTTGTCAATAGCACAGGAACTAGCTGTAAGTTTAATAAAACACATAAAATGAGGAAAATAATAATTGAATAATATAATTAAGTAAAAAGCAGTAAGGATGGCAGGGCAAGTGGTGTGTTCAGGTGCAGTATGAGGGAGCTCCTGGATGTCAATGTTATCCAGGTCTGCAGTAAGTGTCTGCGGCTTGAGGAGCTTCGGCTCAATCATCGAGCTGAAGGCTGAGATGCAGACACTGCGACACATCAGGAAGGAGAAATTTGCCTGCATAGTTTGTAGCAGGAGGCAGTCACATCCCTTAGGGTCTTCAGGGACAGGAGGGACAGTGAGGCAGATAAAGGAACAAGCCTTTGACAAGGTACCGCATGGTAGGTTTTTGCATAAGGTTAAATCTCACGGGATCCAGGGTGAAGTATCTAAATGGATACAAAATTGGCTTCTTGACAGAAGCCAGAGGGTGATTGTAGAGAGTTGTTTTTCAAACTGGAGGCCTGTGACCAGCGGTGTGCCTCAGGGATCAGTGCTGGGTCCACTGTTATTTGTCATTTATATTAATGATTTGGATGAGAATATAGGAGGCATAGTTAGTAAGTTTGCTGATGACACCAAGATTGGTGGCATAGTGGACAGCAAAGAAGGTTATCTAGGACTGCAACGGGATCTTGATCAATTGGGTCAGTGGGCTGACGAATGGCAGATGGAGTTTAAATTAGACAAATGCGAGGTGATGCATTTTGGTAGATTGAACCAGGGCAGGACTTACTCAGTTAATGGTAGGGTGTTGGGGAGAGTTACAGAACAAAGAGATTGAGGGGTACATGCTCATAGCTCCTTGAAAGTGGAGTCACAGGTGGACAGAATGGTGAAGAAGGCATTCGGCATGCTTGGTTTCATCGGTCAGAACATTGAATACAGGAATTGGGACGTCTTGTTGAAGTTGTACAAGACATTGGTAAGGCCACACTTGGAATACTGTGTGCAGTTCTGGTCACCCTATTATAGAAAGGATATTATTAAACTAGAAAGAGTGCAGAAAAGATTTACTAGGATGCCACTGGAACTTGATAGTTTGGGTTATAAGGAGAGGCTGGATAGATTGGGACTTTTTTCTCTGGAGCGTAGGAGGCTGAGGGATGATCTTATAGCGGTCTATAAAATAATGAGGGGCACAGGTCAGCTGGTCAATATCTTTTCCCAAAAGTAGGGGAGTCTAAAATAAGAGGGCATAGGTTAAGGTGAGAGGGGAGAGATACAAAAGTGTCCAGAGGGGCAATTCTTTCACACAGAGGGTGGTCAGTGTCCTGAACGAGCTGCCAGAGGTAGTAGTAGAGGGGGTACAATGTTATCTTTTAAAAAACATTTAGATAGTTACATGGGTAAGATGGGTATGGAGGGATATGGGCCAAATGCGGGCAATTGGGATTAGTTTAGGGGTTTAAAAAAAAAAGGGCGGCATGGACAAGTTGGGCCGAAGGGTCTGTTTCCATGTTGTAAACCTCTCCAGGAGCCTCGGCCTTTACAACTGACCAACAGGTTTGTGGTTCTTTCAGCTTGTTTGGATGAGAATGGGGGCTGAAGGGTGGATGAGCTGACTGGCCCCAGTACCATGGTGCAGGAAGCCATTCAAATGGGGAGCAAAAAGGAATGTTGTGGTAAAAGCAAAATGCTCTGATGATGGAATCTGAAACAATAACAAAAAATGCTGTAAAATCTCAGCAGGTCTGACACCAATCTTAGTGTCATCTGCAAACTTACTAACCACGCCTCCGATATTCTCATCAAAATCATAAATGACAAATATCAGTGGGCCCAGCACTGATCCTGAGGCACACCGCTGGTCACTGGCCTCCAGTTTGAAAAACAACTCTCTACAACCACCCTCTGGCTTCTGTCAATTTTGTATCCATTTAGATACCTTACCCTGAATCCCCTGAGATTTAACCTTATGCAACAACCTACCATGCGGTACCTACATTGATGCAGACTCTTCTGCACTGTATGATTCTATGAAAAAGCAGAACCTCAAAGGTCTGCATTATTATCTGAACTGTGTGCAAATTGGTATAGGGTACATGAAATTAGAGAGATGAATGCATGGCTCAAAGACTGGTGTGTGAGAAGTGCACTCTAGTTTATGGGGCAGTGGCACTGATATTGGGGAAATTGGTGGCTGTATCATTGGGGTGGTTTACGTCCAAACAAATGCAGAGACTGGTGTGCATAACCAGGGAAGTAGAGTGGCTTTAAACTACATAGTGGGAGCAAAGGATCAAATTTGGGAAGACATGTTAAATCAAAGAGTAGAGACAAGACAGAAAGGTATTAACATCGGAAATGATAAACGGACCGTGACGGGAATGGATAGAGAGTATAAATCCAAGAGTAAATCAGCAGATTATAAAAGTAGTAAAAGGACAAAACTAAAGGCTCTGTACCCGAAAACATGTAGCATTCAAAACAAAAATAAACTAATAATGCTAATAGAAATAAGTACATAGAACATTACAGCGCAGTACAGGCCCTTCGGCCCTCGATGTTGCGCCGACCAGTGGAACCAATCTAAAGCCTCTCTAATCTATACTATTCCAATATCATCCATATGTTTATCCAATAACCATTTGAATGCTCTTAATGTTGACGAATCCATTACTGCTGCAGGCAGGGCATTCCACGCCCTTACTAGTCTCGGAGTAAAGAACCTACCTCTAACATCCGTCCTATATCTATCACCCCTCAATTTAAAGCTTTGTCCCCTCGTGTTAGCCATCACCATCCGAGGAAAAAGGCTCTCACTATCCACCCTATCTAATCCTCTGATCATCTTGTATGCCTCTATCAAGTCACCTCTTAACCTTCTTCTCTCTAACGAAAACAACCTCAAGCCCCTCAGCCTTTCCTCATACGATTTTCCCACCATACCAGGCAACATCCTGGTAAATCTCCTCTGCACCCTTTCCAACACTTCCACATCTTTCCTATAATGCGGCGACCAGAACTGTACGCAATACTCCAAATGCAGCCGCACCAGAGTTTTGTACAGTTGCAGCATGACCTCCTGGCTCCGAAACTCAATCCCTCTACCAATAAAAGCTAACACACCGTACGCCTTCTTAACAACCCTATCAACCTGGGTGCCAACTTTCAGGGATCTATGCACATGGACACCCAGATCCCTCTGTTCATCCACACTACCAAGTATCTTACCATTAGCCCAGTACTCTGTATTCCTGTTACTCCTTCCAAAGTGATTCACCTCACTTTTCCGCATTAAACTCCATTTGCCACCTCTCAGCCCAGCTCTGCAGCTTATCTATGTCCCTCTGTAACCTGCAACTTCCCTCCGCACTGTCTACAACTCCACCGACTTTAGTGTCATCCACAAATTTACTAATCCATCCTTCCACGCCCTCATCCAGGTCATTAATAAAAATGACAAACAACAGTGGCCCCAAAACAGATCCTTGCGATACACCACTAGTAACTGAACTCCAGGATGAATATTTCCCATCAACCACCACCCTCTGTTTTCTTACAGCTAGCCAATTCCTGATCCAAACCACTAAATCACCCTCAATCCCATGTGTCCGTATTTTCTGCAAAAGCTTACCATGGGGAACCTTATCAAACGCTTTGAGTGTAAAAAATAGTACAATCTATTAGCCATTGCAGAGATGTGGCTGCAGGATGACAGAGATTGGAGCCTGAATATTGGAGGTCATAATGACATTGAGGTATCACAGGAAACTCGGAAAAGGTGGAAGGTTGACTCTGTTAATTGATGATGGTGTTAACACATCAGGGAGGGATGACCCAAGTTCAGGAAACCAGGATGCAGAAGCGGTTTGAGTGGAAATGAGGAATAATGAAGGCAATGAGTCATTTTTGGGTTTGCTTTGCAGGCCCTTACAGAAACAAAGAACAAAGAACAGTACAGCACAGGAACAGGCCCTTTGGCCCTCCAAGCCTGCACCGATCATGATGCCTGCCGAAACTAAAACCGTATGCACTTACAGACTCCATATCCTTCCAGCTCCATCCCATTCATGCATTTGTCTAGTTGCCCCTTAAATTCCGCTATCATGCCTGCTCCCACCACCTCCCCAGGCAGCGCGTTCCAGACATTCACCACCCTCTGTGTAAAAAATTTGCCTTGCATATCTCCTCTAAACTTTTCCCAATGCACCTTAAACGTATGTCCACTAGTACTTGAATTTTCTACCCTAGGAAAGAGCTTCTGACTGTCCATTCTGTCCATGCCACTCATAATCCTGTAAACCTCTATCAGGTCACCCCCCTCAACCTCCGTCGTTCCAGTGAGAACAGACCGAGTTTATCCAACCTCACCTCATCGCTAACACCCTCTAGACCAGGCAACATCCTGTAAACCTCCTCTGTACCCTCTCCAAAGCATCCACATCCTTCTGGTAGTGTGGCGACTAGAATTGTATACAATATTCTAAATGAGGCCTAACTAAGGTTCCGTACATATTCATGACCTGCAGATTATCATCACCTGCAAACCATTCGGTATCTCCTTTTGCGTACCAACCAAATAAACAAAATCAAATTATCTGAGGGACAAGTCAAAAACACACCCCAGTCCCTGAGATGCCCAGCGGGCACGGAAGGGGTCAACTGTGCCCCCGGACACCGCATGGGCGGCACGGTAGCACAGTGGTTAGCACTGCTGCTTCACAGCTCCAGGGACCTGGGTTCGATTCCCGGTTTAGGTCACTGTCTGTGTGGAGTTTGCACATTCTCCTCGTGTCTGCGTGGGTTTCCTCCGGGTGCTCCGGTTTCCTCCCACAGTCCAAAGATGTGCAGGTTAGGTTGATTGGCCATGCTAAAAATTGCCCTTAGTGTCCTGAGATGCGTAGATTAGAGGGATTAGTGGGTAAATATGTAGGGATATGGGGGGAGGGCCTGGGTGGGATTGTGGTCGCTGCAGACTCGATGGGCCGAATGGCCTCTTTCTGTACTGGAGGGTTTCTATGATTCTTCTATGTTTCTTTGCATGCTCCCTTTCTAGGGACACCTGGCTGCAAATGTAGCTGCGGTAGAGGGCAGACAGTCAGAACGGACAACCCCCTCGATCGCCCGCTACCTGGACCTGTTGATGGCACGCCTCGCCAGGCCCAGAAGTAGATTCACGAGGAGGTCCTCCTCCCGACCCGCCCCCCTCCGCACCAGGCGGCAAATCATTTGGTAGAACAGGGTGTAAAGGAGGAAATAAGTTTGTTAATCACGGGGGATTTTAATCTACATATAGACTGAAAAAAACCAGAGAAAGAAAGGTAGTCCAGATGAGGAATTAATAGAAAGTTTTGAGGATAGTTGTTAGAAGAGCACCTTCTGGAGCTAAGCGGACAGCAGGCTTTACTAGACCTAGATTTGTGCAATGACCCTGGAATGAAGGCACCACTCAGAAGCAGCAATCATAATAGGAATGAATTTACAACGTAGTTTGAGCAAAAGAGTAGGTCTTATTAGGAATGGGTTAACAGACCTTCCAATTAAGTCCTAATTTGATCTCAATTATTCAATAATTGACATCAAATTGTAAGTCACTAATATGTAAAGGGGCCACTGGTGGCACTGGGTTGTTGGAGAATTGTATGTGGAGTTGGATCAAATAAATAAAGGTAGTTTATGAAGAAGCAGAACTCATGTCTCAAAGAACAAAGAACAGTACAGCACAGGAAACAGGCCCTTCGGCCCTCCAAGCCTGTGCCGCTCCTTGGTCCAACTAGACCAATCGTTTGTATCCCTCCATTCCCAGGCTGCTCATGTGACTATCCAGGTAAGTCTTAAACGATGTCAGCGTGCCTGCCTCCACCACCCTACTTGGCAGCGCATTCCAGGCCCCCACCACCCTCTGTGTAAAAAACATCCCTCTAATATCTGAGTTATACTTAGCCCCTCTCACCTTGAGCCCGTGACCCCTCGTGAACGTCACTTCTGATCTGGGAAAAAGCTTCCCACCGTTCACCCTATCTATCCCCTTCATAATCTTGTACACCTCTATTAGATCTCCCCTCATTCTCCGTCTTTCCAGGGAGAACAACCCCAGTTTACCCAATCTCTCCTCATAGCTAAGACCCTCCATACCAGGCAACATCCTGGTAAACCTTCTCTGCACTCTCTCTAACGCCTCCACGTCCTTCTGGTAGTGCGGCGACCAGAACTGGACGCAGTACTCCAAATGTGGCCTAACCAGTGTTCTATACAGCTGCATCATCAGACTTCAGCTTTTACACTTTATACCCCGTCCTATAAAGGCAAGCATACCATATGCCTTCTTCACCACCTTCTCCACCTGTGTTGCCACCTTCAAGGATTTGTGGACTTGCCTAGGTCCCTCTGTGTTTCTATACTCCTGATGACTCTGCCATTTATTGTATAACTCCTCCCTACATTATTTCTTCCAAAATGCATCACTTCGCATTTATCCGGATTAAACTCCATCTGCCACCTTTCCGCCCAATTTTCCAGCCTATCTTTGCTCTTCGCTATCCGCAAGTCCAGCCATCTTCGTGTCATCTGCAAACTTGCTGATTACACCAGTTACACCTTCTTCCAAATCATTTATATATATCACAAATAGCAGAGGCCCCAGTACAGAGCCAGTCTCCTTTACGAAACTGCAACTGGGAAGGCTCAAACAGTGGCAGCAGAGAATGGTTGCTGGTTCAAAGTAAAGGGCTGCAAGTTACACCTTTTTCAAAAAAAACTTCACTCAAATTCTAATCAACAAAGGAGTAGAAAACAACAAAATGGCTGACCCCAGAGTAAAAGTGTCAGGATATGATTATCCACCATTATTTTCAGAAACTGAACGTTATCACCTATAGAGAAGTGAGTCATCATGTGGACCAAGGTAACTGGCTTAGGAAAAAGAAAACAAGGAATGGCCTTGGCTTTTTCTTTACCATTCTAGAACATCACAGTGCAGTACAGGCCCTTCGGCCCTCGATGGTTGCACAGGTCGGCGCAACAATCTAAAGCCCATTTAACCTACACTATTCCAATATCATCCATATGTTTGTCCAATAACCATTAGAATGCTCTTAATGTTGACGAGTCCACTACTGCTGCAGGCAGGGCATTCCACGCCCTTACTACTCCCCGAGGAAAGAACCGACCTCTAACATCTGGCCTATATCTCTCACCCCTCAATTTAAAGCTATGTGCCCTCGTGTTAGCCATCACCATCCGAGGAAAAAGGCTCTCACTATCCACCCTATCTAATCCTCTGATCATCATGTGTGCCTCTATCAAGTCACCTCTTAACCTTCTTCTAACGAAAACAACCTCAAGTCCCTCAGCCGTTCCTCATACGATCTTACCACCATACCAGGCAACATCCTGGTAAATCTCCTCTGCACCCTTTCCAATGCTTCCACATCTTTCCTATAATGCGGCGACCAGAACTGTATGCAATATTCCAAGTGCGGCCACACCAGAGTTTTGTACAGTTGCAGCATGACCTCCTGGCTCCGAAACTCAATCCCTCTACCAATAAAAGCTAACACACCGTACGCCTTCTTAACAACCCTATCAACCTGGGTGCCAACTTTCAGGGATCTATGCACATGGACACCCAGATCCCTCTGTTCATCCACACTACCAAGTATCTTACCATTAGCCCAGTACTCTGTATTCCTGTTACTCCTTCCAAAGTGATTCACCTCACACTTTTCCGCATTAAACTCCATTTGCCACCTCTCAGCCCAGCTCTCTAGCTTATCTATGTCCCTCTGTAACCTGCAACTTCCCTCCGCACTGTCTACAACTCCACCGACTTAAGTGTCATCCGCAAATTTACTAATCCATCCTTCCACGCCCTCATCCAGGTCATTAATAAAAATGACAAACAGCAGTGGCCCCAAAACAGATCCTTGCGATACACCACGAGTAACTGAACTCCAGGATGAATATTTCCCATCAACCACCACCCTCTGTTTTCTTACAGTTAGCCAATTCCTGATCCAAACCACTAAATCACCCTCAATCTCATGTGTCTGTATTTTCTGCAAAAGCTTACCGTGGGGAATCTTATCAAACGCTTTACTGAAATCCATATACACCACATCAACCGCTTTACCCTCATCCACCTCTTTGGTTACCTTCTCAAAGAACTCAATAAGGTTTGTGAGGCACGACCTACCCTTCACAAAACCGTGCTGACTATCCCTAATCAAATTATTCCCTTCTAGATGATTATAAATCCTATCTCTTATAATCCTTCCCAATACTTTGCCCACAACAGAAGTAAGGCTCACCGGTCTATAATTACCAGGGTTGTCCCTACTCCCCTTCTTGAACAAGGGGACAACATTTGCTATCCTCCAGTCTTCTGGCACTGTTCCTGTAGACAATGACGACACAAAGATCAAAGCCAAAGGCTCTGCAATTTCCTCTCAGAGAATCCTAGGATAAATCCCATCCAGCCCAGGGGACTTATCTATTTTTACCTTTTTACCCTTTCCAGAACTGCTAACACCTCCTCCTTATGAACCTCAATCCCGTCCAGTCCAACAGCCTGCATCTCAGTACTCCCCTCGACAACACTGTCCCTCTCCAGTGTGAATACCGACAAAAAATATTCATTTAGTGCCTCTCCTATCTCTTCAGACTCCACGCACAACTTCCCACTACTGTCCTTGACTGGCCCTAATCTTACCCTAGTCATTCTTTTACTCCTGACATACCTATAGAAAGCTTCAGGGTTTTCCTTGATCCTACCTGCCAAAGACTTCTCATGTCCCCTCCTGGCTCTTCTTAACTCTTTCTTTAGGTCCTTCCTGGCTAACTTGTAACTCTCAAGCTCCCTAACTGAGCTTTCACGTCTCATCTTAACATAAGTCTCCTTCTTCCTCTTCACAAGAGATTCAACCTCCTTAGTAAACCATGGTTCTCTCACATGACTGCTTCCTCCCTGCCTGACAGGTACATATTTATCCAGGACGCGTAGTAGCTGTTCCTTGAACAAGTTCCACATTACAATTGTGCCCATCCCCTGCAGTTTCCTTCCCCAACCTATGCCACCTAAATCTCGCCTAATCGCATCATAATTTCCTTTCCCCCAGCTATAACTCTTGCCCTTTGGTATATACCTATCCCTTTCATTGCTAAGGTAAACGTAATCAAATTGTGGTCACTGTCACCAAAGTGCTCACCTACCTCCAAATCTAGCACCTGGCCTGGTTCATTACCCAGTACCAAATCCAATGTGGCCTCGCCTCTTGGTGGTCTACCTACTTACTGTGTCAGGAAGCCTTCCTGCACAAATTGGACAAAAACTGACCCCTCTAAAGTACCCGAACTATAGCTTTTCCAGTCAATGTTTTGTAAAGTTAAAGACCCCCATAACAACTACCCTGTTACTTTCGCTCCTATCCAGAATCATCTTTGCAATCTTTTCCTCTACATCTCTGGAACTTTTCGGAGGTCTATAAAAAAACTCCCAACAGGGTGACCTCTCCTTTCCTGTTTCTAACCTCAGCTCAAACTACCTCAGTAGACGAGGTAAGAGAGATCTTGGGGTCCATATCCACAGATCTCTGAAGGTTGCCACTCAAGTGGATAGAGCTGTGAAGAAGGCCTATAGTGTTTTATTAACAGGGGGTTGGAGTTTAAGAGCTGTGGGGTTCTGCTGCAACTGTACAGGACCTTGGTGAGACTACATTTGGAATATTGTGTGCAGTTCTGGTCACCTCACTATAAGAAGGACGTGGAAGCATTGGAAAGAGTACCGGAAAAAGCTTCCCACCGTTCACCCTATCTATGCCTTTCATAATCTTATACACCTCTATTAGGTCACCCCTCACCCTCCGTCTTTCCAGTGAGAACAAGAATATCAGAGGATATTTCTATTGAGGAATACGTGATGGAATTTAGCAGATATACACATATATAAGGCAAAAACACTGCCTGGAAATTCCACAGTCTGTGTTGGCATTTAAGTTACTGGACTGTGCTAAAATTAGAAATCTGAATAGACTCCTGCTTTTGACAGGAATTAAATTTGCAGACAAAGATACCTTATGATCAAATGACAAAGGCTTTAAATTTTTTTTAGGGAAACATTCTATCCCCATGCCTTTTATGGCACAAATGGGTCAGTCAGTGATAAAACAGACTACAGCAGATACACTGTTAACAGAATGGTGAGATCATAGGGGAACATTCAGGCTACGAGAGTATAGAACATAGAACAGTACAGCACAGAACAGGCCCTTCGGCCCACGATGATGTGCCGAGTTTTATCTGAAACCAAGATCAAGCTATCCCACTCCCTCTCATCCTGGTGTGCTCCATGTGCCTATCCAATAACCGCTTAAATGTTCCTAAAGTGTCTGACTCCACTATCACTGCAGGCAGTCCATTCCACACCCCAACCACTCTGAGTAAAGAACCCACCTTGGACATCCTTCCTATATCTCTCACCATGAACCCTATAGTTATGCCCGCTTGTAATAGCTCCATCCACCCGAGGAAATAGTCTTTGAACGTTCACTCTATCTATCCCCTTCATCATTTTATAAACCTCTATTAAGTCTCCCCTCAACCTCCTCCGCTCCAGAGAGAACAGCCCTAACTCCCTCAACCTTTCCTCATAAGACCTACCCTCCAAACCAGGCAGCATCCTGGGAAATCTCCTTTGTACTCTTTCCAGCGCTTCCACATCCTTCTTATAGTGAGGTGACCAGAACTGCACACAATATTCCAAATGTGGTCTCACCAAGGTCCTGTACAGTTGCAGCATAACCCCACAGCTCTTAAACTCCAACCCCCTGTTAATAAAAGCTAACACACTATAGGCCTTCTTCACAGCTCTATCCACTTGAGTGGCAACCTTCAGAGATCTGTGGATATGGACCCCAAGATCTCTCTGTTCCTCCACAGTCTTCAGAACCCTACCTTTGACCCTGTAATCCACATTTAAATTAGTCCTACCAAAATGAATCACCTCACATTTATCAGGGTTAAACTCCATCTGCCATTTTTCAGCCCAGCTTTGCATCCTATCTATGTCTCTTTGCAGTCTACAACAGCCCTCCACCTCATCCACTACTCCACCAATCTTGGTGTCATCAGCAAATTTACAGATCCACCCTTCAGCCCCCTCCTCCAAGTCATTTATAAAAATCACAAATAGCAGAGGACCAAGCACTAATCCCTGTGACACTCCGCTAGCAACCTGCCTCTAGTCCCAAAATTTTCCATCCACCACCACCCTCTGTCTTCGATCAGATAGCCAGTTACCTATCCAATCAGCCAACTTTCCCTCTACCCCACACCTCCTTACTTTCATCATAAGCCGACCATGGGGAACCTTATCAAACGCCTTACTAAAATCCATGTATATGACATCAACTGCCCTACCTTCATCAACACACTTAGTTACCTACTCAAAAAATTCTATCAAATTTGTGAGGCACGACTTGCCCGTCACGAATCCATGCTGACTATCCCGGATTCATCCGCATTTTTCTAAATGGTCGTAAATCCCATCCCTAAGGACCTTTTGCATCAACTTACCAACCACCGAAGTAAGGCTAACCGGCCTATAATTACCAGGGTCATTTCTATTCCCTTTCTTAAACAGAGGAACAACATTCGCCACTCTCCAGTCCTCTGGCACCATCCCCATGGACAGTGAGGACCCAAAGATCAAAGCCAAAGGCTCTGCAATCTCATCCTTTGCCTCCAAAAGAATCCTAGGATATATTTCATCAGGCCCAGGGGACTTATCGAGCTTCAGTTTATTCAAAACTGCCAGTACATCTCCTCCCTCCGAACATCTACTTCCTCCAGCGTATTAGCCTATGACATCTTCTCTTCCTCAAAAACATGGCCCCTCTCCTTGGTGAACACTGAAGAAAAGTATTCATTCATCACCTCTCCTATCTCTACTGACTCCATACACAAGTTCCCACTACTGTCCTCGACCGGCCCTAACCTCACCCTGGTCATTCTTTTATTCCTCACATAAGAGTAAAAAGCCTTGGGGTTTTTCTTGATCCGACCCGCCAAGGACTTCTCATGCCCCCTCCTAGCTCTCCTAAGCCCCTTTTTCAGCTCATTCCTTGCTAACTTGTAACCCTCAATCGAGCCATCTGAACCTTGTTACCTCATCCCTACATAAGCTTTTTACAAGACATTCCACCTCTTTTGTGAACCATGGTTCCCTCACTCGGCCATTTCCTCCCTGCCTGACAGGGACATACCTATCAAGGACACCCAGTATTTGTTTCTTGAAAAAGTTCCACTTTTCATTAGTGCCTTTCCCTGACAGTTTCTGTTCCCATCTTATGCCCCCTAATTCTTGCCTAATCGCATCATAATTACCTCTCCCCCAATTGTAAACTTTGCCCTGCCTTACGGCCCTATCCCTCTCCATTGCAATAACAAAAGACACCGAATTATGGTCACTATCTCCAAATTGCTCTCCCACAACCAAATCTAACACTTGGCCCGGTTCATTTCCCAGTACCAAATCCAATGTGGCCCCACCTCTTGTCAGCCTATTCACATATTGTGTCAGGAAACCCTCCTGCACAAAAACTGCCCCATCTAAACTATTCGACCTACAAAGGTTCCAATCAATATTTGGAAAGATAAAGTCCCCCTGTGACCCCCACACCTAACCATAATCTGCTTAGCAATTTCTTCCTCCACATCTCTATTACTATTTGGGGGCCTATAGTAAACTCCTAACAACGTGACCGCTCCTTTACTATTTCTAACTTCAGCCCATATTACCTCAGTGTGCAGATCCCCCTCGAAGTGCCTTTCCGCAGCAGTTAAACTATCCTTGATTAACAATGCTACTCCTCCACCTCTTTTACCAGCTTCCCTACACTTACTGAAACATCTATACCCCGGAACGTCCAACAACCATTCCTGTCCTTGTTCTACACATGTCTCCGTAATGGCCACAACATCGTAGTCCCAAGTAGCAATCCACGCCCCAAGTTCATCTACCTTGTTCCGGATGCTCCTTGCATTGAACTGGACACACTTCAACCCACCTTCCTGTCTACTGGTACCCACCCTTGACGTTGATACCTTCCCCAATACCTCACTACCCTCAACACTGACTTCCGGACTACAACTCCTTTTCCCACCCCCCTGACAAATTAGTTTAAACCCCCCTGAAGAGCCGTAGCAAATTTCCCTCCCAGGATATTGGTGCCCCCCTGGTTCAGGTGCACCCCGTCCTGTTTGTACAGGTCCCACCTTCCCCAGGTTGTGTTCCAATTATCCACGTAGCTGAAACCCTCCCTCCTACACCATCCCTGCAACCACATGTTTAACTGCACTCTCTCCCTGATCCTCAACTCGCTATCACGTGGCACCGGCAACATACCAGAGAAGACCACATGTTTTGTCTTGGCTCTCAGCTTCCAGCCCAGCTCCCTAAATTCCTGTTTTAAATCCCCGTCCCTTCTCTTACCTATGTCGTTGGTACCAATGTGTACCACGACTTGTGACTGTTCCCCCTCCCCCTTAAGAATCCGGAAAACACGGTCCGAGACGTCACGGACCCTGGCATCCGGTAGGCAACATACCATCTGTGAGTCTCTTTTGCTGCCACAGAACCTCCTATCTATCCCTCTAATTAACGAGTCTCCAATAACTATTGCCCTCCCGCTCTCCCCCTTACCCTCCCGAGCCACAGGGACGGACTCAGTGCTGGAGATCTTCACCATATGGTAGAAGATTGTGACCCAGAAATTACAAGAATAGAAATCCCTTTAACATCTATAGCAGGAGGAAGGACATAGAGAATGGTAATAGGAAAATGAACCCCAGAAATGCCCATGGTATGATAAATCGGTGTGACTCTAAATTTCATTAGGCTTTCAATTGTCTGAAATAACGTTTGAAGCTACACATGACATGGAAGAATTGGAAGAGGAAAAAGATATAGACCAGAAAGAAGGCATTGTCTCATTAACGTGAAGCTTGACTCCTGTAATGAGAGTTTTGGTTGCAGAGTCTTTTAATTGTGCTGTATTGGACAGTGGCTACCGTGTGTGGAATTGACTGGTTAAAATGTTACCTGAACTTCTTAAATGCTGAAAATCGGAACAAGGTTAAAGAATTTGAAAATTCCACAAAAGAACAAAAGAAATACAGCACAGGAACAGGCCCTTCGGCCCTCCAAGCCTGTGGCAATCATGATGCTTGCCTAACCTAAAACACGGAGTCCGTATCCTTCACAGGTTTAAGATTTGGGGATGATCATACCCTCAAGTCACTGAAGAGTGGTGATCCTTTTGCAATGTTGCCGGAGCGAATCACTTCTTTAGCATAGATGTTGTGTCAAGTGAGACATAGACATAGAACAGTACAGCACAGAACAGGCCCTTCAGCCCACGATGTTGTGCCGAGCTTTATCTGAAACCAAGGTCAAGCTATCCCACTCCCTATCATCCTGGTGTGCTCCATGTGCCTATCCAATAACCGCTTTTTCCATCCCTAAATGTGCTCAATGATGGAAAATCCACAACACTGTGAGGTAGAGAATTCCAAAGGTTCACAACCCTTTAAGTGAAGAAATTTCTCCACATCTCAGTCCAAAATGATAGGATAAGGGACCAGAGACAGAGCCTCCATAATCTAGACTCCTCAGCCAGAGGTAACCACCGCAGTGCCTACCCTGTCACGACCCTTCAGAATGTAATATGTTTCAATAAAATCACTTGTTTTCTGAATTCCAGAAAGTATAGACATAATTTACTCAGCCTCTCGTCATAAGACAACTCGTCCCAGGATCCAATCCAGTGAACATTTGTTGTACAGCCACCCCCACCCCCACCCCCCACCCCCCACCCCAAGCAATACAATTACATCCTTGCAAGTATATGGAGACCAAATAGAACACTATTGCAGATGTGGTCTCTGAATTAGAAGCAGGAATAAGCTGCTCAGCCTTTCAATAAGACCATGGCTGATCTCATTGTAACCTCAACTCTAGAGAACTTTGCTTCTGAGTAGACCGTCGATGAAGAAAGCACACATGAAACTGGATATGAAAAATGATCAGGCAACAATTTTTGGAAAAATTATGGATTTATAATAGTGTCCGACTGGTATGTAAATTGTATTCCGTTAATTGGCCACCGAGACACTAAGCCTGGTGGAGGCAGTGGATATGGCCTTTTACATATCCCCAGGTAGTAACAGAAATTTTGGGATTGGGGGATTCAGGTAAAATACCCATTGAGTGTCACATTGACAATAAATCCCTTTGGGAAAATGTGCACTCTCCAAAGGTGTAAATAAGAAGATTGAGGATCGATATAGCCAGCTTAAAGCGCATGCTGGACAAAGGGGAAATATCAAAAATTAAATGGGTCGATAGTAGTTCTCAGATTGTTTTCCTAAGAGAGGGGCTAGTTCGAAGAAACTTTTGGACATTATTCTGGAAGGGTGTATCTTTCTGTGAATGTATGTTTTTTTCTTCAAGAAATGTATTTTTAAAAATAGGAAGGGGAAATCGAGCATGTTATTTTGGTGTGGAAAACAATATTCATCAAAGTATTATTCTCCAAGGAAGGGGAGACTGTTAGGAACGGGTGAACAGACCTTCCCATTAGGTCCTAATTTGATGTCAATTATTCAATAGAAGTCACTGATATATAAAGGGGCCACTGGATTGTTGGTGGAGAATTGTATGTGGAGTTACATAGACAACAAAGAACAAAGAACAGTACAGCACAGGAAACAGGCCCTTCGGCCCTCCAAGCCTGTGCCGCTCCTTGGTCCAACTAGACCATTCGTTTGTATCCCTCCATTCCCAGACTGCTCATGTGACTATCCAGGTAAGTCTTAAACGATGCCAGCGTGCCTGCCTCCACCACCCTACTTGGCAGCGCATTCCAGGCCCCCACCACCCTCTGTGTAAAAAACGTCCCTCTGATATCTGAGTTATACTTCGCCCCACTCACCTTGAGCCCGTGACCCCTCGTGATCGTCACCTCCGACCTGGGAAAAAGCTTCCCACTGTTCACCCTATCTATACCCGTCATAATTTTGTACACCTTTATTAGGTCTCCCCTCATTCTCCGTCTTTCCAGGGAGAACAAGCCTAGTTTACCCAATCTCTCCTCATAGCTAAGGCAACATCCTGGTAAACCTTCTCTGCACTCTCTCTAAAGCCTCCACGTCCTTCTGGTAGTGCGGCGACCAGAACTGGACGCAGTACTCCAAATGTGGCCTAACCAGCGTTCTATACAGCTGCAACATCAGACTCCAGCTTTTATACTCTGTACCCCGTCCTATAAAGGCAAGCATACCATATGCCTTCTTCACCACCTTCTCCACCTGTGCTGCCACCTTCAAGGATTTGTGGACTTGCACACCTAGGTCCCTCTGTGTTTCTATGCTCTTGATGGCTCTGCCATTTATTGTATAACTCCCCCCGACATTAGTTCTTCCAAAATGCATCACTTCGCATTTATCCGGATTAAATTCCATCTGCCATTTCTCTGCCCAATTTTCCAGCCTATCTATATCCTGCTATATTGTCCGACAATGTTCATCGCTATCCCAGTAGAGCCCTGCGACACACCACTGGTCCGTTCTAAATGCGCATACATCCTGTCTCTAAGAATCCTCTCCAGCAACTTCCCTACCACGGACGTCAAGCTCACTGGCCTATAATAACCTGGGTTATCCCTGCTACCCTTCTTAAATAACGGTACCACATTCGCAATCCTCAGGGACCTCACCTGTGTCCAATGAAGAGACAAAGATTTCCGTCAGAGGCCCAGCAATTACATCCCTTGTCTCCCTGAGCAGTCTAGGATAGATGCCATCAGGCTCTGGGGATTTGTCAGTTTTAATGTTACCTAAAAAACCTCACACTTCCTCCCTTGTAACGGAGATTCTCTCTAATGGGTCAACACCTCCCTCTGAGACACTCCCAGTCAACAAGTCCCTCTCCTTTGTGAATACCGATGCAAAGTATTCATTTATGATCTCCCCTATTCCCATGGGTTCTAAGCATAATTCCCCTCCTTTGTCCCTGAGAGGTCCGACTTTTAGACATAGAACAGTACAGCACAGAACAGGCCCTTCAGCCCACGATGTTGTGCCGAGCTTTATCTGAAACCAAGGTCAAGCTATCCCACTCCCTATCATCCTGGTGTGCTCCATGTGCCTATCCAATAATCGCTTTTTCCATCCCTAAATGTGCTCAATGATGGAAAATCCACAACACTGTGGGGTAGAGAATTCCAAAGGTTCACAACCCTTTAAGTGAAGAAATTTCTCCACATCTCAGTCCAAAATGATAGGATAAGGGACCAGAGACAGAGCCTCCATAATCTAGACTCCTCAGCCAGAGGTAACCACCACAGTGCCTACCCTGTCACGACCCTTCAGAATGTAATATGTTTCAATAAAATCACCTGTTTTCTGAATTCCAGAAAGTATAGACATAATTTACTCAGCCTCTCGTCATAAGACAACTCGTCCCAGGATCCAATCCAGTGAACATTTGTTGTACAGCCACCCCCACCCCCACCCCCCACCCCAAGCAATACAATTACATCCTTGCAAGTATATGGAGACCAAATAGAAGACTATTGCAGATGTGGTCTCTGAATTAGAAGCAGGAATAAGCTGCTCAGCCTTTCAATAAGACCATGGCTGATCTCATTGTAACCTCAACTCTACATTCCCACCCCCTTCCCCCCCTCCGCCGCCGCCCGATAACCTTTCACCCCAAGAATCTATCTAGCTTTGCCTTAAAAGTATTCAAAAACTATGCTTCCACTGCCTCTTGAGGAATAGAGTTCCACAGACTGACAGCACTCAGTTAAGGAGGATGTGCAGGATATTCTGGAGGATCTGAAAATAGATAAATCCCCTGGTCCAGATGGGATTTATCCAAGGATTCTCTGGGAGGCAAGAGAAGTGATTGCAGAGCCTCTGGCTCTGATCTTCAGGTCGTCGTTGGCCTCTGGTATAGTACCAGAAGATTGGAGGTTAGCGAATGTTGTCCCATTGTTTAAGAAGGGGAACAGAGACTTCCCCGGGAATTATAGACCGGTGAGTCTCACTTCTGTTGTCGGCAAGATGTTGGAAAAAATTATAAGGGATAGGATTTATAGTTATTTGGAGAGTAATGAATTGATAGGTGATAGTCAGCATGGTTTTGTGGCAGGTAGGTCGTGCCTTACTAACCTTATTGAGTTTTTTGAGAAAGTGACCAAGGAGGTGGATGGGGGCAAGGCAGTGGACGTGGTATATATGGATTTTAGTAAGGCGTTTGATAAGGTTCACCATGGTAGGCTTCTGCAGAAAATGCAGATGTATGGGATTGGGGGTGATCTAGGAAATTGGATCAGGAATTGGCTAGCGGATAGGAAACAGAGGGTGGTGGTTGATAGTAAATATTCATCATGGAGTGCGGTTACAAGTGGTGTACCTCAGGGATCTGTTTTGGGGCCACTGCTGTTTGTAATATTTATTAATGATCTGGATGAGGGTATAGTTGGGTGGATTAGCAAATTTGCTGATGACACCAAAGTCGGTGGTGTGGTAGACAGTGAGGAAGGGTGTCGTAGTTTGCAGGAAGACTTAGACAGGTTGCAAAGTTGGGCCGAGAGGTGGCGGATGGAGTTTAATGCGGAGAAGTGTGAGGTAATTCACTTTGGTAGGAATAACAGATGTGTTGAGTATAGGGCTAACGGGAGGACTTTGAATAGTGTGGAGGAGCAGAGGGATCTAGGTGTATGTGTGCATAGATCCCTGAAAGTTGGGAATCAAGTAGATAAGGTTGTTAAGAAGGCATATGGTGTCTTGGCGTTTATTGGTAGGGGGATTGAATTTAGGAGTCGTAGCGTTATGTTGCAACTGTACACAACTCTGGTGCGGCCGCACTTGGAGTACTGTGTGCAGTTCTGGTCCCCACATTACAGGAAGGATGTGGAGGCTTTGGAGAGGGTGCAGAGGAGGTTTACCAGGATGTTGCCTGGTATGGAGGGGAGATCCTATGAGGAGAGGCTGAGGGATTTGGGATTGTTTTCGCTGGAAAGGCGGCGGCTAAGAGGGGATCTTATTGAAACATATAAGATGATTAGAGGTTTAGATAGGGTGGATAGTGATAGCCTTTTTCCTCTGATGGAGAAATCCAGCACGAGGGGGCATGGCTTTAAATTGAGGGGGGGTAGTTATAGAACCGATGTCAGGGGTAGGTTCTTTACCCAGAGGGTGGTGAGGGATTGGAATGCCCTGCCAGCATCAGTAGTAAATGCGCCTAGTTTGGGGGCGTTTAAGAGATCCGTAGATAGGTTCATGGACGAAAAGAAATTGGTTTAGGTTGGAGGGTCACAGTTTTTTTTTTTAACTGGTCGGTGCAACATCGTGGGCCGAAGGGCCTGTTCTGCGCTGTAATGTTCTATGTTCTAAAACATTCTCATCTTGGTCTTAAATAAGTGACGCCTCGTTCCAGATCCTCCAACAAGAGGAAACATCCTCTCCACATCCACCCTGCCAATACCCCTCTGGATCTTAAAGGTTTCAATCAAGAGATATAGACAGGGTGAGTAGGAAGCAACCCCTTGGTTGAGGAGTCAATCAGGAGGGGCAGGAGATTCAGAGGGGATTTGAGAAAAAAACATTCACTCAGAGGGTGATACGAATCTGGAATCTACTACCTGTGGAAGTAGTGGAGACCGGAAACCTTACAACCTTTAAAAAAAATATTTGGATGAGCACCAGAAATATCACAACATTCAAGGATGTGGGAAATGTGCTGGAAAATGGGATTAGTGCGACTTTAGTGGTAGTTATTGTTGGTGCAGACTCGATGGACTGAAGCGAGACTCATTTATTCTTGGAATCCAATCCCCTTGCTACAAAGGCCAACATGCAATTTGCTTTTGTAATTGCTTGTTGCACCTGCGTGCCAACTCTGTTGCATGAGCATACCCAAGTCTTCTGCAGATTAACATTTTAAAGTTTTGCACCGTACAAAAAATGTTCTACGTTTCTATTTTTACCACTGTCCCAGTTAGGAACAAGTAACTTTTGTTGAAATGAAGACCAAAATTTGAAATCCCAGGTATTCATGAAGAGAATAAAGTGATGTGATTCTGTACTTCTAAACAAACAGAACTTTACTGTATACAAGTCAATAAATCAAATTGCTAACAGTATCAACCTTATACTCTAACATGCAGAATTAATAGAAGGTACAAATGAATTAACAAGCAAACTGTGGTCAAACTACACATTAAATGGCAGGCACATGCAAGACAGATCCCATAAATTTCTCAACATCCCACCCAGACATTAGTGATCATTGTGAGCCAAAATCTTTAAAATTCTGTCTTCCTCACAAGCGATTTTAGCCTCCGATTTCCCATAACAGCAGCTCCAATCTAGCCTGGAAGCCCTTTCCCTCCTCCTGCTTACAATGAGTTGTTAAGCTGCCCCAACGATGCTCGCCTGGTAACTGTTTAATCACTTCACCCGAGACTGCGTCCTACTGGGTTGGTCAGGTTACACATCAGTGGCACAGTGGTTAGTACTGTGCTGCCTCACAGCACCAGGGACCCGGGTTTGATTCTGGCCGTAACTGTGTGGCATTTGCATGTTCTCCCTGTGTCTGTGTGGGTTTCCTCTGGTTTCCTCCCACACTCCAAAGATATGCAGGTTAGGTGGATTGGTCATACTAAGTTGTCCCTTAGTGTCCCAGGATGTGTAGGCTAGGGTATTAGTGGGGTGAATACACAGGTTGTGGAGATAGGGTCTGAGTAAGATGCTCTGTTGAAGAGTCAGTGGCCTCCTTCTACGTTGTAGAGATTCTATTCTGTGGTCTAACTATTTGCATGATCACATCTATTTATTTGTACTGAGCAGATAATCACTGCTCTCTGACCTCCCCTCCCCACCCCCCAATAAGAACATAAGAACATAAGAAATAGGAGCAGGAGTAGGCCATCTAGCCCCTCGAGCCTGCCCCGCCATTCAATAAGATCATGGCTGATCTGACGTGGATCAGTACCACTTACCCGCCTGATCCCCATAACCCTTAATTCCCTTACCGATCAGGAATCCATCCATCCGCGCTTTAAACATATTCAGCGAGGTAGCCTCCACCACCTCAGTGGGCAGAGAATTCCAGAGATTCACCACCCTCTGGGAGAAGAAGTTCCTCCTCAACTCTGTTTTAAACCGACCCCCCTTTATTTTGAGGCTGTGTCCTCTAGTTTTAACTTCCTTACTAAGTGGAAAGAATCTCTCCGCCTCCACCCTATCCAGCCCCCGCATTATCTTATAAGTCTCCATAAGATCCCCCCTCATCCTTCTAAACTCCAACGAGTACAAACCCAATCTCCTCAGCCTCTCCTCATAATCCAAACCCCTCATCTCCGGTATCAACCTGGTGAACCTTCTCTGCACTCCCTCCAATGCCAATATATCCTTCCTCATATAAGGGGACCAATACTGCACACAGTATTCCAGCTGCGGCCTCACCAATGCCCTGTACAAGTGCATCAAGACATCCCTGCTTTTATATTCTATCCCCCTCGCAATTTGGCCAACATCCCATTTGCCTTCTTGATCACCTGTTGTACCTGCAGACTGGGCTTTTGCGTCTCATGCACAAGGACCCCCAGGTCCCTTTGCACGGTAGCATGTTTTAATTTGTTTCCATTGAGATAGTAATCCCATTTGTTATTATTTCCTCCAAAGTGTATAACCTCGCATTTCTCAACGTTATACTCCATTTGCCATATCCTCGCCCACTCACTCAGCCTGTCCAAATCTCTCTGCAGATCTTCTCCGTCCTCCACACGATTCACTTTTCCACTTATCTTTGTGTCGTCTGCAAACTTCGTTACCCTACACTCCGTCCCCTCCTCCAGATCATCTATATAAATGGTAAACAGTTGCGGCCCGAGTACCGATCCCTGCGGCACGCCACTAGTTACCTTCCTCCAACCAGAAAAACACCCATTTATTCCGACTTCCCTTTGCCCCAGTTGCCGGCTTGGTGGAGCAGACAAGCTTCACTGAACTGTCAACTACTATGAATTTCCCTGAGCCACAAGTCTTGCCCCCCACCCCCCCCGGTTCTCTGAATCTCAGCTACATGGAACCAGATGAGCTGCTTGGAGCACATCTTCAGCTCCAGACCAATCATGTCACACGATCCCATTTTCTTGCGCTGTCCCTTGGTCCTGTGGTCGGGCTTTTGTGCCACACAGTCACGTGGTCAACTTTTCACAGCCATCAAAGGGAAACAGGAATCGGAAATGCAAGGTCGCGCTCCTCACTTGCGCTGGAACCGCAGGCACGCTGAAGTTTTGTTCTCAGTTTTAAAACCCTTAAAATACTAAGTAAAAGAATCCACAAACGAGTCCTTTACACTAACAAAGTGAATAGTTGCACAGTTGCCCAACTAAAATCCATCCACCACCTTGTTTCCCACTCAGGAAACCAGTTCCCTCTCTCTTTGGAACCCCTTTGCAATCTCCTCACAACTTACACTTACAACTCATTTTGTATCACTAGCAAATAACATGTGGAGAGCTGTTTCACAGCCTGACACAGTCAGCCAGATCCTCGCACAGCACAGCCTGACACAGTCAGCCTCATGGGGTGTGTCTTACAGACTAGCCACAGCCTGACATATGGAGTTTGAATATCAAATGTAAACATTACCATCTGTGACTTAAACCCTTCATGCACTCATCCAAATCATCACATCTGAACTGACACTACCTCTAATTGACCAATCAACTGTTGCTTGCTGACCTACTCTACTGGCTTCTGGTTCAGCAATACCTACAATTTCAAATTCTCATTCCTACCTTCAAATCCCTCCAATGGCCTCATCCCTATCTTTGTTAGCCCCAGTATCACCACAGCCTTCCCAGTTACCTGCATCTCTCCAATTCTGGCATCCTGTCAGTCATTAAGGCACACAGGAGGCCATCTGGCCCATCAGGTTTGTATTAGCTGCTACAAGGCAATCTAATCAATCCCATTCCCCCACTCTAACCCTGAAAGTTTATTTCCCTTGGGTGAGAATTCAAACTCCTTTTTAAATTATTCATTGTCTCTGCTTCAGCCATCCTGGTATGCATCGAGTTCCCCATTACCACTTGTCAAATTTCTTCTTTACATCACTCCTACATCTCTTGCCCAAAACATTGAATCTGAGTGTGTCCCCCCCCTCCCGTCCTTGCAACATCAACTAATGGAAACAGCTTTACTTTGTTTACCTTCTTTGTAAACCTGTCATAATCTTACACACCTCTATCTCCCCTTTAACCTCCTTTAATGCAGCATCTCCAGTCTAACCTTGTGACTAAACTCCCTCATCCCTGGAATCATTCGATAAATCTCCTCTGCAACCCCTCAAGGAAGGTCAGATCCTTCTGAAAATGTGAACAGAACTGGACACAATCCTCTACTTGTGGCCAGATCAGAACTTGATAACATTCAGCAGAACTTCCCTGCTCCTGCCCTCAATAATTCTCATTTATGGAGCCCAGAATTGGTAAGCTATGCTAATTATGCTACCTTCTAAGATTTATGCACCGCCAGATCCTCATTTGCTGCATACTCTTTAGAAATGCTGCTCAGTCGATATTGCCTCCAGTATCAGCCAATCTGCTAGCTGTCCTGTTGCAATGGTTTGGTATCAGCCACAGTGCCACATTTGATATCATTGGCAGATATTGAAGTTTCACTTTGTATTCCCATATTCAAGTCATTTATATATAAAAGACCTGATCCTTGGGGAATACCACTGTCTGTCCAGTATGTAAAATAACCATTTGCCACGACTGTTTACTGTCTTTAAGCAAATCTATTTTTATCCAATTTGACACTGACCCGATTCCGTGAACCTCAATTTTGTTAATCACCATGTTGTGTGGTGCCACCATGTTGTGTGGTGCCACATCACTTTCTAAAAATCCAGATAAACAACCTTCATTAGTTGATCAACAAATTCAATTAATCACACAAGATTTGCCTATTACAAATCTGTGTTGGCTCTCCTTAATTAACCTAAACCTTTTCAAGTGCCTATTAACCTTGCCCTCATTACTCCCAAAACCTTATCCGTAACTGATGTTAAACGGACTGGCCAGCAGTTACTCGGACTACCCTCAAACTCATTCTTGAATGTGCACCTCCCATTGGAACATCAGGATAAGCCTTTCATAGAATCATAGAAACCCTACAGTACAGAAAGAGGCCATTTGGCCCATCGAGTCTGCACCGACCACAATCCCACCCAGGCCCTACCCCCATATCCCTATATATTTACCCATTAATTCCTCAAAGCTGCACATCTCAGGACACTAAGGGGCAACTTTAGCATGGCCAATCAATCTAACCCGCACATCTTTGGAATGTGGGAGGAAACCGGAGCACCCGGAGGAAACCCACGCAGACACAAGGAGAATGTGCAAACTCCACACAGACAGTGACCCAAGCCGGGAATCGAACCCAGGTCCCTGGAGCTGTGAAGCAGCAGTGCTAACCACTGTGCTACCGTGCCTTTCCACTATATCCACCCCCACATCCTATAGCAATGTGGGATGCAAGCCATTCGAACCAGGCAGCTTATCCACGCTAAGCACAAGCAGACTCTCCAGTAACTTTTAACATAGAAACTTTATAGTGCAGAAGAAGGCCATTTAGCCCATCGAGTCTACACCAACCACAATCCCACCCAGCCCCTATCCCCACCTATTTACTCTGCTGGTCCGCCCCCGACACTGAGTCAATTTAGCATAGCCAATCAACCTAACTCACACATCTTTGGACTGTGGGAGGAAACCGGAGCATCGGGAGGAAACCCACGCAGACACAGGGAGAATGTGCAAACTCCACACAGACAGTGACCCAAGCCCAGGAATTGAATCCGGATCACAAGCACTGTGAGGCAGCAGTGCTAACCACTGTGCCACCCTGACAATCCATACTCATCTCATCCATTATCTCTAACATCTGCCGATATTTTACCTCCCTCAGTAAACACTGATATAAAGTACTCATTCCAAATTCTAGCCTTGTCCTGTAGCTCAGTATACATCATCCTCTTTGTCTCTAATTGGATCCATACCACCTCGTACGTCTTGCTTATTTACATACCACGTGACAATGTGCTTTCTTTATAGTGCCATTGTATTCTCTGACTCTCTTCACCATTATTTCCCTCCTCACTTCTGCTCTCAACAGATTGTATTTAAACTGGCTCTTGCTTGAAGAATTTATCCAACATCATACACTCTGCTTTTTGTTTCATCATATTCTCTATCTCCTTCATCATCCAAGGAGTCCTGGTTTTCATTCCTGTACCTGGAACATAAGTAGGCTGTATCTGAAACAAGCTTTATCTCTAGTTAACTTAGCTAGATCCCCCTCCCACCCACATCCCACTGATATTCACCCTCTTCCAAATTAGAAGTTCTACCATAGATTGTTCTTTGCACTCCTCTTGAAATCTTATATATGATCATTTTTACCCAAATGTTACCCCAGATATTGTGTCCACCTTATTTTCCAGCACTAGATCATAGAAACCCTACAGCACAGAAAGAGGCCATTCAGCCCATCGAGTCTGCACCGACCACAATCCCACCCAGGCCCTACCCACATAACCCTACATATTTACCCACTAATCCCTCTAACCTACGCACCTCAGGACGCTAAGGGCAATTTTAGCATGGCCAATCAACCTAACCTGCACATCTTTGGACTGTGGGAGGAAACCGGAGCACCCGGAGGAAACCCACACAGACACGAGGAGAATGTGCAAACTCCACACAGACAGTGACCCAAGCCGGGAATCGAACCCAGGTCCCTGGAGCTGTGAAGCAGCAGTGCTAACCACTGTGCTACCGTGCCGCCCAGATCTAGTAATGCCTCCTCCCATCTGGCTATTTATGCCTGTGGCTCACCTACTTTATTTTAAATCTCTGCATTCCTTGTAATTCTTCTTAGTTCACTACCATCTAATAAGGTTCTACTCGCTTCTCTAGTACTTTTCAACACTCTCGCATTCTTCTTTTCTATTTCTATATGATGGTGTTCATCTGCTGCCATTTTAAACTTCCCCCTCTGCTGAACCAGCCTGTGAGGACATTGCTCCCAGTCCTGTTGAAATGCAACCTGTACCTTTAAGTAATACAAGCAAATTACTGCAGATGCTGGAATCTGAAACCAAAAGAGAAAATTTCAGCAGGTCTGGCAGCATCTGCAAGGAGAGAAAAGAGCTGATGTTGAGTCCAGATGGCCCTTTGTCAAAGCCTTTGTGTATCCTGTCCCAGAATTTGTCGCCCTCCCTCATGCACCATGCCCAAAGCTATGTGTTGGTCCTCCCAATCTTCCGATTTTTACTCTCTAATGCTTGGTGCTGGGAGTAATCAGGGATTCTTTTAACATTTACCCCAGCTCCTGAAAATATAACTCTAGGACATCAATACTTGTGCTCTCTCTCTATGATGTGGAGATGCCGGCGTTGGACTGGGGTAAACACAGTAAGAAGTTTAACAACACCAGGTTAAAGTCCAACAGGTTTATTTGGTAGCAAAAGCTACACAAGCTTTCGGAGCTCTTAGCCCCTTCTTCAGGTGAGTGGGAATTCTGTTCACTCTGTTTGTGAACAGAATTCCCACTCACCTGAAGAAGGGGCTAAGAGCTCCGAAAGCTTGTGTGGCTTTTGCTACCAAATAAACCTGTTGGACTTTAACCTGGTGTTGTTAAACTTCTTACTCTCTCTCTATGTCATGAATATCGAATGTATCACCACTTCTGGATCTCTCTCTCCCTTCTGTAGAATATGCTGCATCCTGTCCAATGATGGCACCAGGAAGACAATGCAGCACGTGGAACTCATGGTGATGATTACACAAATGTCTGTCTCACTGAAGTCTCCTATAACGACTGCATTTCTGTTCCCTCCTGTGCAAGGCTTTGCATTAGTGCTGTGGTTAGAACTGCACTCCTTCAGGGTACCACCATTCCCTGCAGTTTCCAATGCTGAGTAGTAGTTTGAGTTGAAAATGCTCAAAGACAATTTCTGCCTCTTGCTACTCTTCCTGATTGCCGCCCATTTACTCTTACAGCCTGCTCAAATATACAATCCAAGAAGCTCTCATCCTACCCGATGCTCTGCTCAGAAATCTGAGCTGGAGACACTTCATAAAAACATGATTGCCTGGGACACGGAGTGTTCCACATGGCACAGGGATTGCAAGCAATGGGACTCAGTTGCCTGTCCATGATTCCCCACTTTCAAGAATCTAGTTTGCACCTTGTTTAAACAATTAATTCCAATGAATGCTTCTAGATTTTAGCTCTCGGGTCTCTCTGACTGCTCCTGGTTTTTCAGCATCTCCTGCCTCAACTCAGCAAATGCCCAAGTTTCTGCATTTCCCATTTCCTCTTCACCATTGCTGCCCTTGCTTTTAGCACACTTTCCTCCTCCTTCGAGGTGCTCTTCAGTTAAAGCCACTGGACAAAAGCAAGATGTTCTGAATCCAGCACGGTCTGTAGGGATCGGTGGTGAGCCTCTATCAATTACAGAGTGGCTTCTGACACCACAATTCCAAAATTCAAAAAGCTAGAGGCTCTTGTATGGAAAATATATTTTTACTTTGGTTTCTGTGTTATTGGCAGTCAAAGGTATCAAATGAACTGAAAAATCTGGCACTTTGCACCTAGTCCAATCATTTCTTTATTGATTAAACCGGAAAGTGTTCAGAATTGAATAAATATGTTGCATTTATTTCTTCTTCTTTCTCGATCCTTTGGAGGTAGTTTTACTCAGATCTTGAGCAGCAGAATTTCTTGGAACATGTACCTGGCTTGCTGACCACTCATCCTGAAGCTGCTGCAGTAATTCAGCTGTGAGGTGTCCTTGTTGAACCAGCCTTTCACTCAGAGTGTTACCTGCAGCTCTCTCTGGTACATCTGTTTTACAAACCACTGCTCTGTAGCCTAAAGCTTTGGACCCTCGAATTCGTCTTGATCCACTGTAGGCCTGATCAGGGGTGTTTGCATCCTCCATATTTATCTTCCCATTTGTCCATATTCCTCTTTGAACAGAGGCATCATCGGCTCCTGCGGTGGCTGCTGTGGAGATGGAATCTGATGCACGAATCAGTCGGGTGATATTCTTCACTCCAATCTGTATAATGCTGTCCAGCTCAGTCTGAATATCTCGGACAAGATTCACATCTGGGAACATGTCCATGAACCGATAACTGAAACAGGTAACAAGGGAAAGAGATTAATACCAATCTAGAGCAAGGTCAGGAACCAATCCAGTCCAAGGAGAGAAACCAATTATAGTTGTGAGGAGGGATGAGATGGCAGAAGGATCATCAAATGAGGCCAAATGGATTGAACTGAGGTAAAAAGGAGCAAACACAATACCAGGAATGTACTATAGACTCCCAAGTTTCAGAGGCAGATAGAAGAGCAAATGTGCAGGCAAATCTCCAAAAACTGTAAAACAGGGTTACCCGAATATTAACTGGAATTAAATTAGCTTGAAAGGCGTAGAGGGGTCAGAATTCTTCAAATTCATTGCAAGCTCAGCTAGCGAGGGTGGCTCTGGGCTTTGTTTTCCAGGATGAAGCTGGGCAGGGGAATGGACTATCAGTTGGGAAGCACTTTAGTGGAAAAGGTCATAATTCAGTTTGATTTTGAGTAGTTATGGAAAAGAGTACAGATAAACCAGGAGGAAAGCTCTCAACTGGGGAAAACTGAATTTACTGAGATGTGATTTAGCTGAAGTGAACCGGACTCAGTGGGAGGCCTACAAGGAAGAAATTGTGAGAGTTTCAACCAAATCCTTAAAGCTGGTCGCATGCTGGCTACCGGAACTTTCTGAGCCATTTTGAAGTGAACAAACGTCTGGAATGTTAACACTATTTCCATCGCTTAAACATTCCAGTCAAGAGAACACAATGGCTCAGCAGACAGTCGCTCTGCTTCAGCCAGTTACAGTCAAGGACAGCCATTCACAAGCCATAATCTCCAATAATGGTGCAATGGCTTAAGCATTAACGGGTTCAACGAGATGACTCCACTGAAAAGTTTAAAGTTTATTTATTAGTGTCACAAGTAGACTTACATTAACACTGCAATGAAGCTACTGTGAAAATCCCCAAGTCGCCACACTCTGGCACCTGTTCGGGAGAATTTAGCATGGCCAATGTACCTAACCAACACGTCTTTCGGACTGTGGGAGGAAACCGGAGCACCCGGAGGAAACCCATGCAGCCACGGGGAGAACGTGCAGACTCTGCACAGACAGTGACCTGAGCCAGGAATCGAACCTGGGTCCCTGGTGCTGTGATGCAGCAGTGCTAACACTGTGCCACCCGTAACAATCTGAAACTAGTATCATATGACAGGGATAAAAGCAAAATACTGCAGATGCTGGAATCTGAAACAAAAACAGAAAATGCTCGCAAATCTCAGCAGGTCTGACAGCATCTGTGGAGTGAGAATAGAGCCAACGTTTCGAGTCAGGGTGACCCTTCGCCAGAGCTGAGATTTTCCAGCATTTTGGTTTTTTTTGCATATGACAGAGACTTGGGCAGTCTGAATTCCTTTAATTATAGAGTCTTGGGACCTTATAGTCAGTTGACATTCGACATCCAAGGAGAACAGGATGCCAGGCAACAACCTGTGCTGTCTACCATCAAGCAGGGAGCAGCAGAAAGCACTCTGGCCCTCATCAAAACTGCAAATTACTGGAACCTTGGAATTTGTGCCTCCAAGATGTACTCTACATGCCTTCGCCAAGACATCGAGTCACAGAGGTTTACAGCATGGAAACAGGCTCTTCAGCCCAACTTGTCCATGCTGCCCTTTTTTTTAAACCGCTAAGCTAGTCCCAATTGCCCGCATTTGACCCATATCCCTCTATACTCATCTTACCCATGTAATGCTTTTTAACAGACAACATTGTACCCACCTCTACTACTGCCTCTGGCAGCTTGTTCCAGACACTCACCGCCCTCTGTGTGAAAAAATTACTCCTCTGGACCCTTTTGTATCTCTCCCCATCACCTTAAACCTATGCCCTCTAGTTTTAGACTCCCCTATCTTTCAGAAAAGATCTTAACTATCTAGCTAATCTATGCCCCTCATTATTTTATAGACCCCTATAAGATCACCCCTAAGTCTCCTATGCTCCAGAGAAAAAAGTCCCAGTATATCCAGCCTCTCCTTATAACTCAAACCAGCAAATCCCGGTAGCATCCTAGTACATCTTTTCTGCATGCTTTCTAGTTTAATAATATCCTTTCTATAATAGGGTGACCAGAACTGTACATAGTATTCAAAGTGCGGCCTTACTAATGTCTTGTACAACTTCAACAAGACATTCCAACTCCTGTATTCAATGTTCTGACCAATGAAATCAAGCATGCCGAATGCCTTCTTCACCACTCTGTCCACTTATGACTCCACTTTCAAGCGTCTATGAACTTGTACCCCAAGATCTCTTTGTTCTATAACTCTCCCCAACACCCTACCATTAACTAAGTCCTTCCCTGGTTCGATCTACCAAAATGCATCACCTGGCATCTATCTAAATTAAACTCGATCTGCCATTCGTCAGCCCACTGGCCCAATTGATCAAGATCTTGTTGCAGTCCTAGATTACCTTCTTCACTGTCCACTATGCCACCAATCTTGGTGTCATCTGCAAACTTACTAACTATAGAAACATAGAAAAACTACAGCACAAAACAGGCCCTTCAGGCCCACAAGTTGTGCCGAACATATCCCTACCTTTTGGGCCGACCTATAACCCTCCATCCTATTAAGCTCCATGTACTCATCCAGGAGTCTCTTAAAAGACCCTATTGAGTTCGCCTCCACCACCACTGACGGCAGCCGATTCCACTCACCCACCACCCTCTGTGTGAAAAACTTACCCCTAACATTTCCCCTGCACCTACCCCCAGCAACATAAACCTGTGTCCTCTCGTAGCAGCCATTTCCACCCTGGGAAAAAGCCTCTGAGAGTCCACCCGATCTCAACATCTTATGTACCTCTATTAGGTCCCCTCTCATCCTACGTCTCTCCAAGGAGAAAAGACCGAGCTCCCTCAGCCTATCCTCGTAAGGCATGCCACTCAATCCAGGAAACATCCTTGTAAATCTCCTCTGCACCCTTTCAATCTTTTCCACATCCTTCCTATAGTGAGGCGACCAGAACTGAGCACAGTACTCCCAAGTGGGGTCTGACGAGGGTCTTATATAGCTGCATCATTATCCCCGGACTCCTAAACTCAATCCCTCGATTGATAAAGGCCAGCACACCATATGCCTTCTTAACCACCTCCTCCACCTGCGGGGCCGATTTTAGAGTCCTATGGACCCGGGCCCCAAGGTCCTTCTGATCCTCTACAGTACTAAGAGTCTTTCCCTTTATATTGTACTCCTTCATCCAATTTGACCTGCCAAAATGGACCACTACTCATGTATCTGGGTTGAAGTCCATCTGCCACTTCTCCACCCAGTCTTGCATCCTATCTATGTCCCTCTGTAACTTCTGACATCCCTCCAGACTATCCACAACCCCACCAACCTTCGTGTCGTCGGCAAACTTACCAACCCATCCCTCCACTTCCTCATCCAGGTCACTTATGAAAATGACAAACAGCAAGGGTCCCAGAACAGATCTCTGGGGCACACCACTGGTGACCGACCTCCATTTAGAAAAAGACCCATCTATACCCACTCTCTGCCTCCTTTGGGCAAGATGTGGAGATGCCGGCGTAACCACTCCATCTGACGAAGGGGCAGCGCTCCGAAAGCTTATGGTATTTGCTACCAAATAAACCTGTTGGACTTTAACCTGGTGTTGTGAGACTTCTTACTGTCCTTTGGGCAAGCCAGTTCTGGATCCACAGGGCAGCAGCCCCTTGGATCCCATGCCCTCGCACTTTTTCTAGAAGCCTTGCATGGGGGACCTTATCGAACGCCTTGCTAAAATCCATGCCTCCTAAATTCTCATCCAAATCATTAATATGAATGGCAAATAACAGTGGACCCTGAGGCACACTGCTGGTCACAGGCTTCCAGTTTGAAAAACAACCCTCTACAACCACTCTCTGACCTCTGTCATCAATCAATTTTGTATCCATTTCGCTACCTCACCCTGGATCCCGTGAGATTTAACCTCATGCAACAACCTACCATGCGGTACCTTGTCAAATGCCTTGCTTTGGCAGATAAGGCAAAGGATAAAGTCCATGTAAACAACATCAACTGCACTGCCCTCATCTACCTTCTTGGTTACCCCTTCAAAAAACTCAATCAAATTTGTGAGACATGATTTTCCACGCACAAAGCCGTGCTGACTGTCCCTAATCAATCTTTGCATCTCCAAATGCCTGTAGATCCTGTCTCTCAGAATACCTTCTAACAACTTATCCACTCCAGATGTTCCCAGGCTTTTCCCTGCAGCCCCTTTTAAACAAAGGCACAACATTTGCAACCCTCCAATCTTCAGGCACCTCACCTGTGGCTGTCGATGATTCAAATATCTCTGCTAGGGGACCCGCAATTTCCTTCCTAGCCTTCAACAACTTCCTGGGATATACTCCATCAGGTCCCGGAGATTTATCTATTTTGATGCACTTTAAGACTTCCAGCCCCTCCTTCTCTGTTATATATACACTCCTCAAGACATCACGATTTATTTCCCCAAGTTCCCTAACATCCATGCTTTTCTCAACAGTAAATACTGATGAGAAATATTCAATTAGGATCTCGCCCATCTCTTGTGGATCCACACATAGATGACCTTGTTGATCCTTAAGAGGCCCTACTCTCTCCCTAGTTACTCTTGCCCTTTATGTATTTGTAGAAGCTCTTTGGATTCTCCTTTGCCTTATCTGCCAAAGCGATCTCGTGTCCCCTTTTTGCCCCCCTGATTTCTCTCTTAACTTAACAGAAGTCTCGCTTCTGGAAACTTCCCCTCCAAAGGAGCATTCCATTAGACTTTTGATTCCGGACTCTGGTTTCACACCTCATAATTGTATTTTTATTGTGGTTATGCTCTGAACCCTCTTCCTTATTCCCCCATTTATTGTGCGAGTGTAAATGGGATGGAAGTTGCAAAATTGCTCTTGCCTGTGTGTGTAAAATAAACCAACCCTTTTTATTTTCTCTCAGCTTGAGTTTGCTGTGTAAGTAATTCATAGAGGATTGAATGGTTTCAAGGAGATGGATATATTTCTAATAAAAAAGGAAAGAGGGATATGGGAACAGGTGGGGAGGTGGATTTGAGAGCAGGGAGAGATCAGCCATGATCTGATTGAATGGCGGAGCAGGCTTGAAGGGCTGAATTTGGCTACTTCTGCTCCTAATTCCTATGTTCCTATGAAACACTCCAAATTTAAGGGTTGGGGAAAGTACACCACCACGTATAATGGAGGAAATTAAAGTAAAAAAAACACCTCGCTGTTTAGAGGGGTAGTGAGAGGAGAAATCAGGGCAGTTTAAATTAAGCCCCTCCTTCCCGTAATAAGAGGTAGTATTAATGAGTTAAACATCAAAAACAAAGCCTGGACAAAATGTATCCTAGGTTGTGAAGGGAAGCAAATGACAAAAGAACAGATTCCTGAATCATCATTTTTCAATCCTTTCTGGCTGTAGGCTTAGTGCCAGTGGACAGATGAAGAGTTAATGTTGCCCCGCTGCTTAAAATAGACCATTTAAATTGTTTAAACACTTACAGGTCAGGTCAGTCAGCCTAACCTCAGTGGTGGTAAAATTATTGGAACAAAACTCAAAGGAAAGGATAAGTTTTCTTTTAGAAAGATACGATTAATCAAAGACAGTGAGCATGGAAATTTTAAGGGAAAGTTGTGCCTGACTGAAGAAGGGGATTTCTAACCAGCAAGTAAGATTCATAGGCAGAATGCAGTCTTTAAGAGGACAAGGGATCAGTAAAAAGTTAAATGATTATTAGCCAAGTTAACACAAACAGTTCTACACAATGTGAATGCAGTAATGGAATCAAAACAAGTAGTTAGGATTTTAAAACATATATGCTGATGTTTCAAATGCATTTTAATGTATTGTTCACTTTAGCCAAGCAAAGTCACCGAAAGGCATTGTGGTAAATGTCACTAGCTTAAAGCCAAAGGTCTGGGAACTGGTTAGTCAGCAGTAGTCTTATCGGGAAAATTCCTATGCGGGTACGTATTCTGCAACATTAACAAATAGATGCATTCACTGCCCAGACACAAGGATAGATATGCCTCTGAACGCAGGAATACATGTCTATTCAACTTGGCAGTGAGCCAGTGGAAACATCCATTTTGACCTTGCAGTAGCATCTGCCAGTACCAGGCGACAGGGAAGTAATTAGAGCCAAGAAGAGAAGCGACATCCAGATTTGAAGAACGAATAGAATATCACCATGATATTAACTATCATATGGCTGGCTGAGGTACTTGACAGAAATTTGTATTGATGTATGACTGTTCATTGAAATTGATTTTAAGCTAATGAAAGGTGGAATTATTGATTAGAAGAAAGTATAATTGATCTGCTGGGCCTACTGTTATTTGTCATTTATATTAATGATTTGGATGAGAATATAGGGGGCATGGTTAGTAAGTTTGCAGATGACACCAAGATTGGTGGCATGGTGGACAGTGAGGAAGGTTATCTCCAATTGCAGCGGGATCTTGATCAATTGGGCCAGTGGGCTGACGAATGGCAGATGGAGTTTAATTTAGACAAATGCGAGGTAATGCATTTTGGTAGATTGAACCAGGGCAGGACTTACTCAGTTAATGGTAGGGTGTTGGGGAGAGTTACAGAACAAAGAGATCAAGGGGTACATGTTCATAGCTCCTTGAAAGTGGAGTCGCAGGTGGACAGAGGGTGAAGAAGGCATTCGGCATGCTTGGTTTCATCGGTCAGAACACTGAATACAGGAGTTGGGACGTCTTGTTAAAGTTGTACAAGACATTAGTAAGGCCATACTTGGAATACTGTGTGCAATTCTGGTCACCCTATTATAGAAAGGATATTATTAAACTAGAAAGAGTGCAGAAAAGATTTACTAGGATGCTACAGAGACTTGATGGATTGAGTTATAAGGAGAGGCTGGATAGACTGGGACTTTTTTCTCTGGAGTGTCGGAGACCTATAGAGGTCTATAAAATAATGAGGGGCAATAGACAAGGAAGATAGTCAATATATTTTCCCAAAGGTAGGGGAGTCTAAAACTAGAGGACATAGGTTTAAGCTGAGAGGGGAGAGATACAAAAGTGTCGAGAGGGGCAATTTTTTCACACAGAGGTGGTGAGTGTCTGGAACAAGCTGCCAGAGGTAGTAGTAGAGGCGGGTACAATTTTATCTTTTAAAAAGCATTTAGTTACATGGGTACGATGGGTCTAGAGGGATATGGGCCAAATGTGGGCAATTGGGATTACTTTAGGGGTTTTTTTTTAAAAAAGGGCGGCATGGACAAGTTGGGCCGAAGGGCCTGTTTCCATGCTGTAAACCTCTATGACTGTACAGTAAGAAGTCTCACAACACCAGGTTAAAGTCCAACAGGTTTATTTGGTAGCAAAGGCCACTAGCCTTCGGAGCGCTGCCCCTTCATCAAGTAAGTGGGAGTTCTGTTCACAAACAGGGCATATAAAGACACAAACTCAATTTACAAAATAATGGTTGGAATGCGAGTCTTCGACTGCGAGTCTATGACTGTACTGCAGATCTTTCGGAAAGGTTCTGTAGCTCTATTCCCAGAGCTGTTTAACCCTTTTGGAAGTCTCCCATCAGCTGTACGTTTGGATTGTTTTGTTCTATGTTTTGTGTTGAATACATTTTATATCTTTGCACAGAGATTTTTGCCTTGCGAGCTTTGAATTGTCTAAGACATAATTGGCCACTTTCAAATTTCCCCACAACTGACGAATGTGATTGCATTTTGAGGAGGTAATAAGGAGGGTCAATGACATTAGTGCCTATATTCAACCAGCCCTCACTTGCAAACCCAAGTCAAAACGTTAGGTGTGATTTGGCGATTGGGCAGCACCTGCTGAACAATCCTGAGTGCATTAATAGCTACATTAACAACTAATTTAAGATAATTAGTCAAGCCATTACGAGGCTTATTTATGCTTACTGGAAGCAACATACAGAGAACAGATCCCTGTGTATGAATGTAAACAAAAGGAATATGTTCAAGTCTTGCACCTTTTCTGAATGACCCGGAGATTGGGGAGCCTATAGATCTCCTTTTCTATTTCCATGGCAATGTCTCACTTCTTTTCTTCCGAAGTATAAATTGTGATAACTTGGAATTTGGCATTCCTGTATTTGTCCTGACTGCAAGACACAAAGCTTTGGCAACATGTCTCTCTTTTCAGTCATGTTCAAGTTCTGAACTAGCAAACGACAGGTGTGATGTACTTGGATCTCAAAGCGGCATTCCATTATGTGCCACATGAAAGGTTAATGCATTAAAGATTTGCAGAGTTGAGAGTGATATATTAGAATGGATAGAGGATTGGTTAATGGACAGAAAACAGAGAGTAGGAATAAATGGGTCATTTTGAAGGTGGCAGGCCACAAAGTGCAGTGCTGAAGCCCCAGCCATTTACAATCTACATTAATGACTTAGACAAAGAGACTCAGAGTAATGTATTTAAATTTGCTGGTGATAAAGCAGGGTGAGAATGCAAGCTGAGAGAGGAACACAAAAGATTGAGTGAATGGGCAATAAGATGGTAGATGGAGTATAATGTAGAGGGGTGTGAAATTGTTAGAATAGAAAGCAGAATATTTTGAAAAGGGTGTGAAACTTGTAAATGTTGAGATTCAGAGAGACTTAGGTGTACTCATACAAGGAACACAAAATGTGAGCATACAGCTACAGCAATCAAATGATATGTTGGCCTTTACTGCAAGGGAATTGGAAGAAAATAATAAAGAAGTCTTGCTACAATCATATGAGACTTTGGTGAGCCTACACCTAGAATACGAGGTGAGAGTGACAGCCCTTGACATCAAGGCAGCATTTGACAAAGTGTGTTATCAAGAAGCCCCAGCGAAACTGGAGTCTATGGGAATCTGGGGGAAATCTCTGCTGATTAGAGTCATACCTGACACAAAGGAAGATGATTTTGGTGATTGGAGGTCAATCCTCTTAGTCCCAGGACCTCTCTGCAGGAGTTCCTCAGAGGAGTGTCCTAGACCCAATCATCTTCAGCTACTTCATCAATGACCTTTCTTTCACCATAGGGTCAGAGGTGGGAATGCCCAGTGATGACTGCACAATGTTCAAAACTAGTCGCGACTCCTCAGATACTGAAGCAATATCCAGGCTTGGGCTGATAAGTGGCAAGTAACATTCGCATCACACAAATGCCAGGCAATGACCATCTCCACTAAGAGAGGATCGAACTGTCTTCTTTCGACATTCAGGGCATTGCTATTGCTGAATTCCCCACTATCAACAGCTTGGAGATTACCATTGACCAGGAACTGAACATATAAAATACAAAAACAGAAAAATGCTAGAAAATCTTAGCAAGTCTGACAGCATCTGTGGAAAGAGAGTACAGCCAACGTTTTGAGTCTAGATGACCGTTCGACAGAGCCATATAAAGAATATGGCTACATGAGCAGGTCAGAGGCTGGGAATTCTGCAGCAAGTAACTACCTGCTGACTCCCCAAAGCCTGTCCACTATCTACAAGGCATAAATCAGGAGTAGGATGTAACACTGGCGTGGATGACTACAGTTCCTTCAACACTCAAGAATCTCAACATGATGCAGGACAAAACAATCCACTTGACTGGTACCCCAGCCACCATCTTCAACATTCACTCCCTTCATCACCAGCGCACAGAGGCAGCTGTGTGTACCATCTACATGATCCACATGTGAGGTGCCTGAAGATTGGAGGATGGCAAATGTTGTGCCTTTATTTAAGGGCTTCAGGGAAAAGCCTGGGAATCACAGGCAGGGAGACTAACATATGTAGTAAGTTGTTAGAAGGTATTCTGAGAGACAGGGTCTACAGGCATTTAGAGATGCAGGGACTGATTAGGGACAGTCAGCATAGCTTTGTGAATGGAAAATCATGTCTCACGAATGTGATTGAGTTTTTTGAAGGGGAACCAAGAAGGTGGATGAGGGCAGTGCAGTTGATGTTGTCTACATGGACTTCAGCAAGGCCTTTGACAAAGCACCACATGGTGGGTTGTTGCATCAGATTAAACCTCACGGCATCTGAAGTGAGATAGCCAACTGGATACAAAATTGGCTTGATGATAGAAGACAGAGGGTGGTTGTAGAGGATTGTTTTTCAAACTAGAGGCCTGTGACCAGTGGTGTGCCTCATCGATCGGTGCTGGGTCCACTTTATTTGTCATTTATATTAATGATTTGGATGAGAATTTAGGAGGCACGGTTAGTAAGTTTGCAGATGACACCAAGATTGGTGGCATAGTGGACAGTGAAGAAGGTTGCAACAGGATCTTGATCAATTGGGCCAGTGGGCTGATGAATATCAGATGGAGTTTAATTTAGATAAATGTGAAGTGATGTATTTGGTGGATCGAACCAGGGAAGGACTTACTCAGTTAATGGTAGGGCGTTGGGAAGAATTATAGAACAAAGAGATCTAGGGGTACAGGTTCTTAGCTTCTTGAAAGTGGAATCATAGGTGGACAGAGTGGTGAAGAAGGCATTCAGCATGCTTGGTTTTATTGGTCAGAACTTTTGAGTACAGGAGTTGGGACGTCTTGTTGAAGTTGGACAAGACATTAGTAAGGCCACACTTGGAATGCTGTGTACAGTACTGTGTATAATATTAATAGAATGAGATTATTCTATTTCTAGTAATAGAAAGGATATTAAATTAGAAAGTGTGCAGAAAAGATTTACTAGGATGCAACCGGGACTTGATGGTTTGAGTTTAAAGGAAAGGCTGGATAGTCTGGGACTTTTCTCCCTGGAGTGTAGGAGCTTAGAGGTGATCTTACAGAGGTCTATAAAATAATGAGGGGCATAGATCAGCTAGATAGTCAACATCTTTTCCCAAAGGTAGGGGAGTCTATAACTAGAGGGCATAGGTTTATGGTGAGAGGGGAGAGATACAAAAGGCTCCAGAGGGGCAATTTGTGCACATAGAGGGTGGTGAGTGTCTGGAACAAGCTGCCAGAGGTAGTAGTAGAGGAGGGTACAATTTTGTCTTTTAAAAAACATTTAGACAGTTACATGGGTATAGAGGGATATTGGCCAAACGTGGGCAATTGGGACTAGCTTACTGGTTAAAAAAAAAAGATGGCATGGACAAGTTGGGCCAAAGGGCTTGTTTCCATGCTGTAAACCTCACTAATCTATGACTCAATGCACCAAGACACCAAGGCTACTTCCAAACCCACAACCTCTACCATCTGGAAGAACAAGGGCAACAGATATCTGGGAACACCATCATCTGAAGGTTCTCCTCCAAGCCACTCATCATTCTGACTTGGAAATATATTGCTGTTCTTTCACTGTCACTGGATCAAAATTCTGGGATTCCCTCCCTAACAGCACTGTGGGTGCACCTACACTACACGGACTGCAGCAATTCAAAAAGGCAGCACACCACCATCTTCTCAAGGGCAAACTAGGGATGAGCAATAAATGGCTGCCTAACCAGTGACGCCCACATCCCATGAATGAATAAACAAATAAAAAATAATGTGTTTTCTTTTGGTCAGCATATTGGGGGGTGTATAGTGAAGGTTCACTAAATTGGCCCCTGAGATGAGAGCGTTGTCTTTTGATGAGAGTCTGAGTAAGCTGGGTTTATGTTCTCTGGAGTTAAAAATGAGACATGATCTCATTTAAATATTTAAAATAATGAAGGGGCTTGACAGGGTAGATACTGAGAGGTTGTTTCCCGTGGATGGGGAACCTATAGCAAGGGGGCAGTGTTTCAGAATAAAGGGACGATCATTTAGGACTGAAATGTGGAGAAATGTCTTCACTCAAAGGGTTCTGAATCTTTGGAATTCTACCACAGAGGGTTGGGGATGCTCCATCATTGAATACATTTAAGGCTGGGATAGATAAGATTTTTGGTGTCTCAGGGAATTAAGGGACATGGGGTGCTGAAAGGAAAAGAGAGTTGAAGCCCAGGATCAGCCATGATGATAAAATGAATGATGTGGAGATGCCGGCGTTGGACTGGGGTAAACACAGTAAGAGTTTTAACAACAGTTTTAACAGGGTTACTACCCCCACAGCTTGCCTCCTGGACTTGCAGAATCTCACTGGCTGTCCTGTCTGGAGACAATACACATCTCTTTAACCTGTGCTTAATGCTCCCTCCACTCACATTGTCTGTATCTTTAAGACCTGGTTGGCTGTAGAGATTCGCATTCTAATCAGTATTCTGTAACTTGATTTTGTGTCTCTGTATGCCCTGTTTGAGAGCAGATATCCACTCCATCTGACGAAGGAGCAGCGCTCCGAAAGCTAATGGCATTTGCTACCAAATAAACCTGTTGGACTTTAACCTGGTGTTTTTAAAACTCTTACTGGATAAAATGAATGGCAGAGCAGATTCAAAGGGCCTTATGGTCGTTTCCTGCTCCTATTTGTGTGGTATTATAAAGGATCTGATTACACTAGAAGGAGTAAAGGGGAGATTTGTTAGCACGCTACCTCAGCTGGAGAATTTTAGCAATGATGAGGATTAAATTAGAGTTTTTTCATTTGGAACAGAGATGGGCAGCACGGTAGCACAGTGGTTAGCACTGCTGCTTCACAGCTCCAGGGACCTGGGTTCGATTCCCGGCATGGGTCACTGTCTGTGTGGAGTTTGCACATTCTCCTCGTGTCTGCGTGGGTTTCCTCCGGTTTCCTCCCACAGTCCAAAAGATGTGCGGGTTAGGTTGATTGGCCATTCTAAATTGCCCCTTAGTGTCCTGAGATGCGTAGGTTAGAGGGATTAGTGGGTAAATACGTAGGGATATGGGGGTAGGGCCTGGGTGGGATTGTGGTCGGTGCAGACTTGATGGGCCGAATGGCCTCTTTCTGTACTGTAGGGATTCTATGATTCTAAGGCTGAAAACAGACCTAAGCAGTCCAGAGCTAATCATACCAGGGATCGAAGCTGATCCGGACCAGAAAGGAGAAAGAGAGACCAGAATCAATCTAAAGGAATGCATACCAAATAGTTTCACTAGAACAAACCAACTTTACCAAGCTGTCAGTGCAGGCTTGGAGGGCCAAAGGGTCTGTTCCTGTGCTGTAATTTTCTTTGTAATACATGTGTCAAAGCTGCCAGTTTAAAGAACATGCCTCAACTACAGATACAAGTTCCTTAACTTACCTTAACCATAGGTACAGATCCAAAACATCATGCACAGCCTCCAAGTGTACAAGGTCCTTGATATTTTTTGGTGGTGTCAGTGGCCAGTTAATGTGCCGACATAACCAGTCGAATGTCAGCGGTTCATTCCTGCTGAATTGTCTGGCAAACTGGAGAATTCAAACAGACTCAGAGTTTAAAAACAACAAAATTACATCTGCAAATGTCAAAATGACACATTACCAATGTATTGTGCCATCCATTGTTGAAGAGTCACCCATTCCCGACTGCCTGGGGTCAAAAGCCATTTTGGTGACTGCAGAAAAGTCCAAATTGCTGATTTTATTTATTTAGACAATCAGAATGGTTTGTTTTTCTTCAATCTGCTTCATAATATGGGATGATATAGTTGATGCAAACACAAAGTAATCACATCTCCCAACACTAATGCAACTGATATCTTTCCCTGTTGTTGATGGTTTGTGTGTGTGAAGCATCACCCTTTGGGCACCTATCACAGCAGTTCATGGCTGCCTGATTCGGAACTCATTCCCTGATGTTTCCCTTTTCCTTCCTTCAAAACTTTGTTCAACATTCATCACTTGTATAGGATTTCAAACCATTCTTAAGAAGCAGAATGGACTAAATGTAGAATTAATTCATTAAGGGCAGTACAATTAACACATACAGATTTCAATCTGGAAATACAAACTGCCTTAAATTAAAATGCAAGGTCCTTCTGAGCTGCAGCTTATAATTGACCAAATAGAAAGACTAATTGATTACCCTGGTTCTGTGCTGATTACTCCAACCCTGTGTTTTCAATAATTAAAATTAAAGTCACCTGAGTCCCAGATGACCTGAGGGTCACCACACCTCAGGCAAGGGGCAAGGTTGAGAAGGATAACCTCAGCTGTTACGGGAATTGAATCCACACTGTTGGTGTTGCTCTGTATCACTAACCAGCTGTCCAGCCACTGAGCTAAACCAACTCCCCAGTTAATAATTAGTGCTTGTGGCTTCAAGGAACATGGCTGCACCTTAGCAGTACACATTGTGATTCATAAGGTATAAATTCTCTGGCCTCATAAAACAGCATATTACAAGGCTTAATAGAAAGAAAAAGAGGACAGTTTTTGCAATGGGCAACAAACACCAGTTTAAACAGCAGTAACGTTTGACTCCGCATCAATCCAAGGCCAGGCTTTTGTGAGAGGCTCTGGCCTTCAAACTAATGACAGTTCTCCAAGATATAGAAACTGCCGTTAAAATTTTAATCAGGTTAACAGACAAATTGTAATTGTTAATGTTTTCTATTAGAATTGCTTTAAATTTTCATCTGATTGGTTAAGCAGACAAAAAAAAATGATGGAAAATATCTGAAACTAACTTTGAACACATCTTTTCCTGCCTTGCCTGCTCTGTTTTCCACATTGGTGATTCAGGGTTGCTTGTTTTTCTAAATCTTGACTGGTTTCTCATTGTTAGTTTCATAGTCCCCTCTTCTCACCTCTGATTTGTATATTCTCTAATTCATCCCTGATTTTACGCTGCTTTAGTTAGTCAATAAACAAACTGTGGTGTGTGCAGGCAGACTGTTTCCTGAGTTAATTTTGCACATTAATATACAAGATGTATTATATGCATTAAGATGTCTGTGTGGAGTTTGCACATTCTCCTTGTGTCTGCGTGGGTTTCCTCCGGGTGCTCCGGTTTCCTCCCACAGTCCAAAGGTGTGCGGGTTAGGTTGATTGGCCATGCTAAAATTGCCCCTAGTGTCCTGAGATGCGTAGGCTAGAGGGATTAATGGGTAAATATGTAGGGATATGGGGCTAGGGCCTGGGTGGGATTGTGGTCGGTGCAGACTTGATGGGCCAAATGGCCTCTTTCTGTACTGTAGGGTTTCTATGATGATTTCTATGATATATTTAAACAAAACTATTTTCTGATTCACAGAGCTCTCCAATAGTCTGTGGGGTATTAGACGTTCTGAAGGGAATTTCGAAGATATGTGAATACATTAAAGCCAACACTGATGGAGACAATTACTGGCATCTTCGGTATGGTGCAGGAATGGCACTGCTACTTAATCCACTTCGTCTCTACTTCAGGAAATTGCTGTTCAGAGTTCTAGAAAAACACAACTTGCCTCACTGGTGGCACTCACCTCCCACAGCAGAGGGTGACTGTGTGCTGCAGTGTTAGAGATGCTATCTTTTAAATTATATGTCAAACTTAGGCTCTGGCTGCTTTCTTAGATAAATGCACAAGTTCCTGCTGCACTCATTGAAGAACAGAGAAGTTCTCTCTAGTATCTGGCCCCTATTTACCCCTCAATCAATATCACTACATCATCTCATGATTATTTTGCTGTTTGTCAGAGCTTGTCATGCACAAACTGGCTGCTGCATTTTCCAATATACAACAGCATCTGCCCTCCACTGGCAGGACAGCTGTTTTATTTATATATTTGCTTAATACTGTGTTGAAGTATAGAGGGTCTGACAGCAGGGGATATGAGCCCACTCAAGGAGAGGTTGGTGAGCAACATACCTTTAGAAAAGAGGTGCAGACAAAGGGATGCTTCCTGTTGATTGGCGCAGTGCAGAAGATATATCGCACTCGGAGGTTCAGTGGGATGTGCTGAATCATGTCAGCCAGAAACTTGAAATCATCAATATTGCACACAAAATATAGCCCATCTACCTGCGAGAGGCTTACAAATATATCCTGCAAATTAGAGAAAGATACAGAAAAAATAAAGGGACATCACATGAATTTCAAATCTGTATAGAAGCAGCCAGTAAATAAACTGTTCTTATGAAGAGACTTCACAACAAGCTGATCTCGCAGTGGCTCCAAGTGAAACACTTACAATCAGGTTGGACAAGGTGGCATCAGGCAGCTGGTAAGCAAACATCTCAATCTGGTCCGCCGTGGGGTGTAATCCTGCTGCCTTCAAAAGTTCACACAGATTAACAAATGAATACTTTCCCCATTTTACTCACTATCAACACTTGCACATTCTCAAAGAGGGTGTTATGAGCTTGGGCACCAGGCACCCCACCATACCTCCCCCAAACACACAATCCGAGGGACCATCCTCTCTCATGTCCTTAAAACCCGCTAAGACTGGCCTGTGGAACTGGAAACAAATACAGGCTGCAATGCTTTTAAACGTCACATTTTACTGAACTTCTCTGGTTAGAAATGTGAGATGCCAGTAATGTGAACTGAAAGGAAACCGTGCAATCCAGGCTCTCGCTAATAAATATGGATGCATATAGTCATCGATAGAGGCCCTTCAGCCCATCATATCTGTGGTGGCCATCAAGCACCTATCTATTCTAATCCCATTTGCCAGCACTTGGTCAGTAGCCTTGCGTGCTGTGGTGTTTCAAGTGCTCATGTAAATACTTCTTAAATGTTGTGAGGGTTCCCGCCTCGACCACCCTATCAGGCAGTGAACACAGGACTCAAAGGATAAGCAGAAAGCAAGAAAGGCAGCTCCAATCTCACCCCCATACGAAGATAGGAAATAGGATCAGAAGTCGGCTATTTGGTCTCGAGCCTGCTCAGCCATTCAATAAGATCATGATTTCCAAGTTTTCCTCTTCTGTATGAATCCTTTTTGGTGTTCGCTATCAACACGATACAACACAAGAAAGAGCAGCAGGAGTAAATGACCCTGCAAGCCTGCTCAGCAATTCAAAACAATCATGGCCAACCATTGTCTATAGGCTTTAACTCCAGCTTCCTGCCTGCTCCCCATATCCGTCAATTCCCGGAGACACCAGAAATCTGCCCATCCAATTTAAATATATTTAACAATGAGCATCTACAACCTGTGGGGTAGAGAATTTCAAACATTCACATCCTTTTAGGATTGATATGTGGAGAAATTTCTTCACTCAATGATTGGTCCCATATTTTGAGACTGTGTTCCCTTTTTACATTCCCTGACCAAGGGAAACAATCTCTCAGCATCGACACTGTCAAGTCACTTCAGAATTTTATTCAAATAATATAGGCACAATTTACTTAGCCTCTCAACAGGACAACCCCATCATGTCAGAAACCAATTTAGTGAACCTTTGCTATACCACCTCCATTACAGGTATATCCTTTCTTTAATGTGGAGACCAAAACTGCATGCAGCATTCCAGATGTGGCAAGACTTATTTATTCTTGTATGCCAATTCCCTTGTAATAATTGCGTGCTGTACCTGCATGCTAACTTATTGTATTCTTTGTACAAATATACCCAAGAATATCATTTATAAGTCATACCTTTTGAAAAATATTCTGCTTTTCCATTCTTGCGACCAAATAACTTCACATTCCCTACATTATACTCCAGCTGCTATTTTGCTGCTCACCCACGTTATCTGCCTAAATCACTTAGCAGTCTCTCTGTATCCTCCCCACAGCTTACCTTTTCACCCAGCTTTGCATCATCAACAAACTGGATACATTACTGTTTCTTCAATCATTAATACAGATTGTAAATGAGGTCTCAACACTTGTCCATTAACCAATCATCTTATCCATGCTATAGTTTATAGCTCACATCGCTTATAGTTTGTAAGGTCTTTTTGTGGTTTATAGTTTGTCAGGGTATATTCTGTGGTAACAAGCACCAGGGAAGAAGGACCCTAGAGTAATTGATATTATCTGATGTTAACTAGCTTCCGAAGGTGTAATTTAAAGCGGGAAGTCATGGCAGGAGAGCTCAAAGCCATGGTGTGCTTCTCTTGCTCCATGTGGGAAGCCGGGAATATTTCCATTGCCCGGGACCAGCTTGTGTGCAAGAAATGTCTCCAACTGCAGATCCTGGAAGCCCGGGTTTTGGAATTGGAGAAGCGGCTGAGGGCATTGTGGAGCATCCGCGAAGTGGAGAGCATTGTGGATATTACGCATATAGAGGTGGTCACACTGCAGGCCAAGGCTCCTCCGGCAGCAAGGGAACGGGTGACCATGAGGCAGAGCAAGAGGACTAGCACTAGTTATTTAAGAAGGGTAGGAAGGATAACCCGGGTAATTATAGGCCGGTGAGCTTGACGTCCGTGGTGGGGAAGTTGTTGGAGAAGATTCTTAGAGATAGGATGTATGCGCATTTAGAAAGGAATAAACTCATTAACGATAGTCAGCATGGTTTTGTGAGAGGGAGGTTATGCCTCACTAACCTGGTGGAGTTTTTTGAAGAAGTGACTAGAATGGTTGACGAGGGAAGGGCCGTGGATGTAGTCTATATGGACTTTAGTAAAGCGTTTGACAAAGTCCCTCATGGTAGGCTGGTGAAAAAGGTTGGATCTCATGGGATAAAGTGAGAGGTGGCGAGATGGGTGGAGAACTGGCCTGGTCACTGAAGACAGAGGGTGGTAGTGGAAGGGTCTTTTTCCGGCTGGAGGCCTGTGACTAGTGGTGTTCCGCAGGGCTCTGTATTGGGACCTCTGCTGTTTGTGATTTATATAAATGATCTGGAAGAAGGTGTAACTGGGGTGATCAGTAAGTTTGCGGACGACACAAACTTGGCAGGACTTGCAGATAGTGAGGAGCATTGTCAGAGGCTACAGAAGGATATAGATAGGCTGGAAATTTGGGCAAAGAAATGGCAGATGGAGCTCAATCCTGATAAATGCGAAGTGATGCATTTTGGTAGAAATAATGTAGGGAGGAGCTATACGATAAATGGCAGAACCATAAAGGGTGTAGATACGCAGAGGGACCTGGGTGTGCAAGTCCACAGATCCTTGAAGGTGACGTCACAGGTGGAGAAGGTGGTGAAGAAGGCATATGGCATGCTTGCCTTTATAGGACGGGGCATAGAGTATAAAAGTTGGGGTCTGATGTTGCAGATGTATAGAACATTGTTTCGGCCGCATTTGGAATACTGCGTCCAGTTCTGGTCACCACACTACCAGAAGGATGTGGAGGCTTTGGAGAGAGTACAGAGGAGGTTTACCAGGATGTTGCCTGGTATGGAGGGGCTTAGTTATGAGGAGAGATTGGGTAAACTGGGGTTGTTCTCCCTGGAAAGACGGAGGATGAGGGGAGACTTAATAGAGGTGTATAAAATTATGAAAGGCATAGATAGGGTGAACGGTGGGAAGCTTTTCCCCAGGTCGGTGGTGACGTTCACGAGGGGTCATAGGTTCAAGGTGAGGGGGTGGGGGGGGGAGGGAGGTTTAACACAGATATCAGAAGGACATATTTTACACAGAGGGTGGTGGGGGCCTGGAATGCGCTGCCAGGCAAGGTGGTGGAGGCGGACACACTGGGAACGTTTAAGACTTATCTAGATAGCCATATGAACGGAGTGGGAATGGAGGGGGAATGGAGGGATACAAAAGAATGGTCTAGTTTGGACCAGGGAGCGGCACGGGCTTGGCGGGCCGAAGGGCCTGTTCCTGTGCTGTATTGTTCTTTGTTCTAGGCAGGCTGTGCAGGAATCTCCTGTGGCCATTCCCCTGAAAAACAGATATACCATTTTGGATACTGTTGAGGGGAATGGCCCTCAGGAAAGCAACAACAGCCAAATTCGTTGCATCATGGTTAGCTCTGCTGCAGAGGGGAGGTGTAAAAAGTGTGGGGCTGCAATAATTATAAGGGATTCAAGCGTAAGCGGAATAGACAGGTGTTTCTGTGGCTGCAAACGAGACTCCAGGATGCTATGTTTCCTTCCTAGTGCGCAGATCAAGGATGTCTCAGAGTGGTTGCAGTGCATTCTGAAGGGGAAGGGTAAACAGTCAGTGGTCATAGTACACAGTGGCACAAATGACATAGGGGGAAAAAAATGGATGGGTTCCTAAAAGCATAATATAGGGAGTTAGGAAGTCAGTTGAAAAGTAGCACCTCAAAGAGCATAGGCTTGAAGGGCCGAAGGGCCTGTTCCTGTCCTGTATTTTTCTATGTAGTGATCTTAGGATTGCCGCCAGTGCCATGTGCTAGCCAGAGTAGAAATAGCAGGATGTAATTGGATGAATACTTGACTGAAGAGATGGCGCGAGCGAGAGGGTTTAGGATTCCTGGGACATGGGAATGGTTCTGGGGAGGTGGGACTAGTGCAAACTAGACAGGTCACACGTGGGCAGGACCGGGACTGATGTCCGAGGGGGAATATTTACTCGAGTGGTTGAGCAGGTGGATGGGAACCTGTGCAAGGTGTCAGAGGAGCAGGAAATCAAGAACAAGAGCAAAATACAGAAAGAGGAATAAGATTTAAGGGCCAGAATCAAACAAGGTCACAGTGTAAATTAATGGGAACGGGACAAGAAATGTAAAAAAGAGAAGCCTTAAGGCTTTGTGCCTTAATGTGTGGAGCATTCACAATTAAGTGGATGAATAAATTGCGCAAATAAATTATAAATAACATAGCCATGATTATGGAGACATGCTGCAGGGTGACCAGGGATGGAACTGAACATCCAGGGGTATTCAGTATTTAGGAAGGACAGACAAAAAGGAAAAGGTGGAGGGGTTGCATTGCTGGTTAAAGAGGAAATTAACACAATAGTGAGGAAGGATATGAGCTCCAATGATGTGGAATCAGTATGGGTAGAGCTAAGAAACACTAAGGGGCAAAAAATATTAGTGGGCATTGTATATAGACCCCCAAATGATAGTGGTGATGTTGGGAATGTTATTAAACAGGAAATTAGAGATGACTGTGGTAAAGGAACATTTGTAATTATGGGGGACTCGGTAGCACAGTGGTTAGCACTGCTGCTTCACAGCTCCAGGGACCTGGGTTCGATTCCCGGTTTGGGTCACTGTCTGTGTGGAGTTTGCACATTCTCCTCGTGTCTGCGTGGGTTTCCTCCGGGTGCTCCGGTTTCCTCCCACAGTCCAAAGATGTGCAGGTTAGGTTGATTGGCCATGCTAAAATTGAGATGCATAGGTTAGAGGGGTTAGTGGGTAAATATGTAGGGATAAGGGGGTAGGGCCTGGGTGGGATTGTGGTCGGTGCAGACTCGATGGGCCAAATGGCCTCTTTCTGCACTGTAGGGTTTCTATGGGTGACTTTAATCTGCATATAGACTGGGCTAATCAAATTAGTCACAAATATATATAGGAAGAATTCCTGGAGTGTACACTGGATGGTTTCATGGATCAATATGTTGAGGAATCAACTAGAGAACAGGCCATTCTAGACTGGGTCTTGTGTAATGAGAAAGGAATAATTTCCAATCTAGTTGTGTGAGATCCCTTGGGGATGAGCAACCATAACATGATAGAATTCTTCATCAAGATGGAGAGTGGGGTAGTTGATTCTGAAACGAGGGCTTAAATCTTAATAAAGGAAACTACAATGATATTAGGCGTGAGTTAGCAATGACTGATTGGAAAAGATTACTTAAAGGGATGACGGTGGATAGGCAATGGCAAACATTCCTGTCTGGCGCAAAAGTAAAACTGGAAAGGTGGCCAAACCATAGCTTACAAGGGAAATTAGAGATCGTATTAGATCCAAGGGAGAGGCATACAGCTTGGCCAGAAAAAATAGAAGTTTGGAATTCAGCAAAGGATGAACAAGGGACAAAGAAGGGGAAAATAGAGTACGAGAGTAAACTTGTGGGGATCATAAAGGTTTCTATAGGTATGTGAAGAGAAAAAGATTGAAGACAACAAATGTAGGCCTCTTACAGTCAGAAACAGGGGAATTTGTAATGGGGAACAAAGAAATGGCAAAACCAACTGAATACATACTTTGGTTCCGTTTTCACATTGAAAGATACAAATATCGTATCAGAAATGTTGGGAATGTGGTTTGGTGAGAGGGAGAAACTGAAGGAGATCAGTATTGGTAGAGAAATGGTGTTGGGGAAATTGATGGGATTGAAGCCCAATAAATCCCCAGGGCCCGATAAGAGTGCTTAAGGAAGTGGCCCGAGTAATAGTGGATGCATTGGTGGCCATCTTCCAAGATTCTATAGTCTGTGGACAGTTCCAACAGATCAGAAGATGGCTAATGTAACCCCACTATTTAAAAAGGGAGGTAGAGAGAAAACAAGGAATTACAGACCAATCAGCCTGACATCAGTAGTGGGGAAAAGTCTAGAATCAATTATCAAAGATTTTATAGCAGAACACTTGGAAAACAGTGGCAGGATTGGACAGAGTCAACATGGATTTATGAAAGGGAAAAATGCTTGACAAATTTACTGGAATTCTTTGAGGACGTAACTCAGAGTTGATGGGGGAGGGGTCAGTGGGTGTGGTTTATTTGGACTTTCAGAAAGCTTTCAACAAAATCCACATAGAGACTAGCATGTAAAATTAAAGTGCATGGGATTGGGGTAGTGTATTGAGATGGATAGAAAACTGGTTTGCAGAAAGGAAACAAAGAATAGGAATAATCAGGTCATTTTCCAAATGGCAGACAATGATTAGCGGGGTACCATAGGGAACAGAGCTGGGACCCCAGTTATTCACGATATATATTAATGATTTAGATAGGGGAACTAAATGTAATATCTCCAAATTTGCAGATGATACAAAATTGGATGGGAGGGTGAGCTGTGAGGAGGATGCAGAGATGCTTCAGTGTGATTTGGACAGGTTGAGTCAGTGGGCAAATACATGGCAGATGTAGTATCATGTGGATAAATGTGAGGTTATCCACTTTGGTAGCAAAACAGGAAGACAGATTATTATCTGAATGGCTATAAATTAAGAGAAGGGAATGTGCAACGAGACCTGGGTGTCCTTGTATACCAGTCGCTGAAAGCATACACGCAGGTACAGTAGGTTGTAAAGGCGGCAAATGATATGTTGACCTTTATAGCCAGAGGATTCGAGTACAGGAGCTGGGATCTTTTGCTACAATTACACAGGGCCTTATCTGGAGTATTGTGTGGGGTTTGGGTCTCCTTATCTGAGGAAGGATATTCTTGCAGTGCAGAGGTTTACCAGACTGATTCCTGGGATGGTGGGACTGACGCATGAGGATAGTGGGACTGACATGAGGAGAAACGGAGTTGGTTAGGGTTATATTCGCTGCAGTTTAAAAGAATATAGGGAGCTCTCACAGAAACCTATAAAATTCTAACAGTACTAGATAGGGTAGATGCATCGATCCCTGCCGTGAACATCCCCAGTGACCAAGTTTGCAAAGCTCTCTGGGATACAGAATTCCAAAGATTCATCACCTTCTGAGGAAAGAAATTGCTCCTCATCTCAGTCCTAAATGGTCTGCCCCTTATTCTGAGACTGTGCCACCCCATTTTCCCCCACCTGCCAAGGGAAACTTCAGTCCTCCTGTAAGAATTTTGTATGCTTCAATTAAATCACCTTTCATTTTTTGACAGAGATTATAGGCTCAGTCTCCTCATAGAACAATTTTGCTACCCTAGGAATCAGTCTGATGACTCTTTGTTGCACTCCCTCTTTGGTAAGTATATCTTTCCTTGGTGAGGAGACAAAACTACACGATATTGCAGGTGTGGTGTCACCAAGGCTCAATGGAATTGCAGGGGGACATCATGAGTCATAAGAACTTGGAGGAGTCGGCCATCTGGCCCCTCGAGCCTGCTCTGCCATTCAATAAGATCATGGCTGATCTTTTTGTCGACTCAGCTCCACTTACCCACCCGCTCAGCATAACCCTTAATTCCTTTACTGTTCAAAGATTTATCTACCCTTGCCTTAAAAACATTCAATGAGGTAGCCTCAACTGCTTCACTGGGCAGGGAATTCCACAGATTCACAACCCTTTATGTGAAGTTCCTCCTCAACTCAGTCCTAAATCTGCTCCCCCTTATTTTGAGGCCATGTCCCCTAGAGTTCTAGTTTCAACCGTCAGTGGAAACAACTTCCCTGCTTCTAGCTTATATGTTTCTATAAGATCTCCCCTCATTCTTCTGAATCCCAATGAGTATAGCCCCAGTCTACTCAGTCTCTCCTCATAAGCCAACCCTCTCAACTCCGGAATCAACCTAGTGAATCTCCTCTGCACCCCCTCCAGTGCCAGTATGTCCTTTCTCAACTAAGGAGACCAAAACTGTACACAGTACTCCAGGTGTGGCCTCACCAGCACCTTATACAGCTGCAACATAATCTTACTGTTTTTAAACTCCATCCCTCTAGCAATGAAGGACACAATTCCATTTGCCTTCTTAATTACCTGCTGCACTTGCAAACCAACTCCTTGAGATTCCTGCACAAGGACACCCAGGTCCCTCTGCATAGCAGCATGCTGCAATTTTTTACCATTTAAGTAATAGTCCATTTTGCTGTTATTCCTACCAAAATGGATGACCTCACATTTACCAATATTGTACTCCATCTGCCAGACCCTCGCCCACTCACTTAGATTATCTATATCCCTTTGCAGACTTTCAGTGTCCTCTGCACACTTTGCTCTTCCACCCATCTTAGTGTCATCTGCGAATTTTGACACACTACACTTGGTCTCCAACTCCAAATCATCTCTGTAAATCGTAAACAATTGCGGTCCCAACACTGATCCCTGAGGCACACCACTAGTCACTGATCGCCAACCAGAGAAACACCCATTTACCCCACTCTTTGCTTTGTTAGTTAACCAATCCTCTATCCATGCTAATACATTACCCGTAACACTGTGCACCTTTATCTTATGTAGCAGTCTTTGGTGAGGCACCTTGTCAAATGCCTTCTGGAAATCCAGATACACCACATCCACAGGTTCCCCATTGTCCACTGCGCATGTAATGTTCTCAAACATCTTTGCTCCTGTACTCAAAACTCTGCTACAATAATGGCCAACATGCCATTTGCCTTCTTGTTTGCTGTACCGACATGTTAGCTTTCAGTGACTCATGAACAAGGACACCCCTCCCTCCCTGATGTCCCACAATGTCTGCAATTCAGACTCCAACTCAACAATTCAGAGCCAAATTTTGTCAAGCTGTAGACAGTTACTGCAGATTCTGGTTGTCTGGACTGCACTACATTCCACAGATTACCACATACTACAGTCATGGCACACCACCATATACTAATCAATTAGACAGTTACTAAAATCAATACAGCTGGAGCAACAGAAAGTTACACTCTCCTAGCTTGGAGACAAAGGGAGACTCAACTGCTGCCAGTGGTTGAAATAAAGATAGAAAAAGGAGCATCTTTTTTCCATTCAGCACCAAATTCCCACATGTAACATCCCTAAATCCAAAACGTTAGTTTTCTTTTCATTTGTTCTTGATCTACATGCCAAACTGACTGAGCAATATGTAATGCCCATCTTTGTTACCTCAAGGGCATGTAATCTGAGACTGGAGTCACATGCACAAAGGAACCTATTAGATTTTTTTGGTGGTCTGGTAGATTTAGTGAACTCAATTGCCCAATTTACCATGATGAAATTTGAATTTGTTCCCAAAGTTATTAATTCAGGTTCTTAGTCACTCATTCTAATGTGCCTTACAGACTTGTCCTCCTCCCTGAAGCTTGTGCTAATATCATTGCATTACTTCTTTCACTCAAAAGGCTCTCAACATTATGGAATTCCTCAGTTTTCCCTTCCTCCTGCAATCTAGACAATGGTAAGACTCAGTGACACCTGCCTACTTCCTTGTCTCTCCTCTATTCACTGTGGTCCCCTGCACAGCCGGCCTTGGCTCGCATCCTGCTTTCTAAGTAATGATCACCTCGATAGGTTCGACAGTTCTGCTCAGGATCTCTTGGAGTACTGGAAGGTCATCGCGATGCATTGTAGTGACTTCCCCTTCCTTAAAGGCTGAGCTGAACCTGCCAGCTCTCCCGGCAATCTGCAGAGCCTGTGAAGTGGTTATCCTGTCCATCTCCTTCTCGCCCTTCTCATTTATACTGGGTTTCACCAGAGAATTGAAAATGATGCGTTTTATGCTCCTAAATAAAACAGAGAGAATGTTGTGCTAACAGATTATTAGATGGAAAAGTGAGGTTCCTCCCTGCCCAGTGATCCACAGTGGAAGCAGCTTCATATTACAGGACACCCTCTGGTAAAGGTGACAATGAGAATGAATGAACAGGTAAAGCTTCTGCTCCTTTCTGGACTTCATGTGCCGCTCAGCCAGTGGACTCAGTTCAACTGGCTACAGATGCTCACTCAAAGAATGACCCAATGAGGTGTGTTTCGATCAGCATTTATCTGAATGGGAGGAGATAACAACCATGAAAATAAGCTGTGAACTGTACTTCAGCATGAGTCACTGGGCAGAGGGGAAAGAACAGAATAAAGACTGTGGTATACTCACAGATTCAAACCCATCCCAATGGCATCAGTAGCGACCATGATTTTACAGGAATCTTCAGGATCATTGAATTTCTTTGCTTGAGCCAACTTTGTTCCTAAGGTCAAGGACACAGACATCTTCAGTAAATTGGACCATGTTAGTGAGGACACCCAATGTAACTACCCAAACACCCAGTGGCCAATATCACTTCGGGGGTCTTGTTTGTGGTTTGGTGATTCCAGCTGTGTCAGTATTCCGGCAGAATCGGGCGGCCCAGTGGTTAGCACTGCTGCCTCACAGCGCCAGGGACCTGGGTTGAATTCTGGCCTTGGGTGACTGTCTGTGTGGAGTTTGCATGTTCTCCCCGTGTCTGCTTGGGTTTCCTCCGGGTGCCCCAGCTTCCTAACACACTCCAAAGATGTGTACGTTAGGGGGGACTAGCTGTGTAAATACATGGGGTTATGAGGATAGGGCCTGGGTAAGATGCTCTGACAGAGTTGGTGCAGACTCGATGGACTGAATAGCCTCCTTCTGCACTATCGGGATTCTATGATGATGAAACTCAGTAAGAGTTTTAACAACACCAGGTTAAGGTCCAACAGATTTATTTGGTAGCAAATGCCATTAGCTTTCAGAGCGCTGCTCCTTCGTCAGATGGAGTGGAAATCTGCTCTCAAACAGGGTATACACAGACACACAGAGTCTGAGATCCACACTCAAGTGCATCGTGCCACCACATGTACATATCAACCTCTCTCTCGAGCAGCACCGACTCATGCCAAAATGGACAATTTCGCATTTGTTTCCTTTACTTTGCTTAGAGTCACAGAGGTTTACAGTATGGAAACAGGCCCTTCAGCCCAACTTGTCCATGCCACCCAGTTTTTGCCACTAAGCTAATCCCAATTGCCTGCATTTAGAACATAGAACAGTACAGCACAGAACAGGCCCTTCGGCCCACGATGTTGTGCCGAGCTTTATCTGAAACCAAGATCAAGCTATCCCACTCCCTATCATCCTGGTGTGCTCCATGTGCCTATCCAATAACCGCTTAAATGTTCCTAAAGTGTCTGACGCCACTATCACTGCAGGCAGTCCATTCCACACCCCAACCACTCTCTGCGTAAAGAACCTACCTCTGATATCCTTCCTATATCTCCCACCATGAACCCTATAGTTATGCCCCCTTGTAATAGCTCCATCCACCCGAGGAAATAGTCTTTGAACGTTCACTCTATCTATCCCCTTCATCATTTTATAAACCTCTATTAAGTCTCCCCTCAGCCTCCTCCGCTCCAGAGAGAACAGCCCTAGCTCCCTCAACCTTTCCTCATAAGACCTACCCTCCAAACCAGGCAGCATCCTGGTAAATCTCCTCTGCACTCTTTCCAGCGCTTCCACATCTTTCTTATAGTGAGGTGACCAGAACTGCACACAATATTCCAAATGTGGTCTCACCAAGGTCCTATACAGTTGCAGCATAACCCCACAGCTCTTAAACTCCAACCCCCTGTTAATAAAAGCTAACACAGTATAGGCCTTCTTCACAGCTCTATCCACTTGAGTGGCAACCTTCAGAGATCTGTGGATATGGACCCCAAGATCTCTCTATTCCTCCACAGTCTTCAGAACCCTACCTTTGACCCTGTAATCCACATTTAAATTTGTCCTACCAAAATGAATCACCTCACATTTATCAGGGTTAAACTCCATTTGCCATTTTTCAGCCCAGCTTTGCATCCTATCTATGTCTCTTTGCAGCCTACAACAGCCCTCCAACTCATCCACTACTCCACCAATCTTGGTGTCATCAGCAAATTTACTGATCCACTCTTCAGCCCCCTCCTCTAAGTCATTAATAAAAATCACAAATAGCAGAGGACCAAGCACTGATCCCTGTGGTACTCCGCTAGCAACCTGCCTCCAGTCTGAAAATTTTCCATCCACCACCACCCTCTGTCTTCGATCAGATAGCCACTTACCTATCCAATCGGCCAACTTTCCCTCGATCCCACACCTCCTTACTTTCATCATAAGCCGACCATGGGGGACCTTATCGAACGCCTGACTAAAATCCATGTATATGACATCAACTGCCCTACCTTCATCAACACACTTAGTAGCCTCCTCAAAAAATTCTATCAAATTTGTGAGGCACGACTTGCCCTTCACGAATCTGTGCTGACTATCCCGGATTAATCCGCATCTTTCTAAATGGTCGTAAATCCCATCCCTGAGGACCTTTTCCATCAACTTACCAACCACCGAAGTAAGACTAACCAGCCTATAATTACCAGGGTCATTTTTATTCCCTTTGTTAAACAGAGGAACAACATTCCCAACTCTCCAGTCCTCTGGCACCATCCCTGTGGACAGTGAGGACCCAAAGATCAAAGCCAAAGGTTCTGCAATCCCATCCGTTGCCTCCCAAAGAATCCTAGGATATATTTCATCAGGCCCAGGGGACTTATCGACCTTCAGTTTATTTAAAACTGCTAGTACATCCTCCCTCTGAACCTCTACTTCCTCCAGCCTATTAGCCTGTAACACCCTCTCTTCTTCAAAAACATGGCCGCTCTCCTTGGTGAACACTGAAGAAAAGTATTCATTCATCACCTCTCCTATCTCTACTGACTCCATACACAAGTTCCCACTACTGTCCTTGACCGGCCCTAACCTCACCCTGGTCATTCTTTTATTCCTCACATAAGAGTAAAAAGCCTTGGGGTTTTCCTTGATCCGACCCACCAAGGACTTCTCATGCCCCCTCCTAGCTCTCCTAAGCCCCTTTTTCAGCTCATTCCTTGCTAACTTGTAACCCTCAATCGAGCCATCTGAACCTTGTTTCCTCATCCCTACATAAGCTTCCCTCTTCCTTTTTACAAGACATTCCACCTCTTTTGTGAACCATGGTTCCCTCACTCGGCCATTTCCTCCCTGCCTGACAGGGACATACCTATCAAGGACACACAGTATTTGTTCCTTGAAAAAGTTCCACTTTTCATTAGTGCCTTTCCCTGACAGTTTCTGTTCCCATCTTATGCCCCCTAATTCTTGCCTAATCACATCATAATTACCTCTCCCCCAATTATAAACCTTGCCCTGCCGTACGGCCCTATCCCTCGCCATTGCAATAACAAAAGTTACAGAGGGACATAAATAGGATGCAAGACTGGGCGGACAAGTGGCAGATGGACTTCAACCCAGATAAATGCGTCGTGGTTCATTTTGGTAGGTCAAATGGGATGAAAGAGTACAATATAAAGGGAAAGACTCTTAGTACTGTAGAGGATCAGAAGGACCTTGGGGTCCGGGTCCATAGGACTCTAAAATCGGCCCCGCAGGTGGAGGAGGTGGTTAAGAAGGCGTATGGTGTGCTGGCCTTTATCAATCGAGGGATTGAGTTTAGGAGTCCGGGGATAATGATGCAGCTATACAAGACCCTCGTCAGACCCCACTTGGGAGTACTGTGCTCAGTTCTGGTCGCCTCACTATAGGAAGGATGTGGAAAAGATTGAAAGGGTGCAGAGGAGATTTACAAGGATGTTGCCTGGATTGAGTGGTATGCCTTATGAGGATAGGCTGAGGGAGCTTGGTCTTTTCTCCTTGGAGAGACGAAGGATGAGAGGAGACCTAATAGAGGTGTATAAGATGTTGAGAGGCATAGATCGGGTGGACTCTCAGAGGCTTTTTCCCAGGGTGGAAATGGCTGCTACGAGAGGACACAGGTTTAGGGTGCTGGGGGGTGGGTTCAGGGGAGATGTTAGGAGTAAGTTTTTCACACAGAGGGTGGTAGGCGAGTGGAATCGGCTGCCGTCAGTGGTGGTGGAGGCGAACTCAATAGGGTCTTTTAAGAGACTCCTGGATGAGTACATGGAGCTTAATAGGATGGAGGGTTATAGGTAGGTCTAGAAGGTAGGGATGTGTTCGGCACAACTTGTGGGCTGAAGGGCCTGTTTGTGCTGTAGTTTTTCTATGTTTCTATGTAACAAAAGACACCGAATTGTGGTCGCTATCTCCAAAGTGCTCTTCCACAACCAAATCTAACACTTGGCCCGGTTCATTTCCCAGTACCAAATCCAATGTGCCCCCACCTCTTGTCGGCCTATCCACATATTGTGTCAGGAAACCCTCCTGCACACACTGCACAAAAACTGCCCCATCCGAACTATTCGACCTACAACGGTTCCAATCAATATTTGGAAAGTTAAAGTCCCCCATGACAACTACCCTGTGACCTCCACACCTATCCATAATCTGCTTCGCAATTTCTTCCTCCACATCTGTATTACTATTTGGGGGCCTATAGTAGACTCCTAACAACACGCCCCCTCCTTTCCTATTTCTAACTTCAGCCCATATTACCTCAGTAGGCAGATCCCCCTCGAAGTACCTTTCTGCAGCCGTTAAACTATCTTTGATTAACAATGCTACTCCTCCACCTCTTTTACCAACTTCCCTACACTTACTGAAACATCTATACCCCGGAACGTCCAACAACCATTCCTCTCCCTGTTCTACCCATGTCTCCGTAATGGCCACAACATCGTAGTCCCAAGTACCAATCCACGCCCCAAATTCATCTACCTTGTTCCGGGTGCTCCTTGCATTGAAGTAGACACACTTCAACCCACCTTCCTGTCTACTGGTAGCCACCCTTGACCTTGATACCTTCCCCAATACCTCACTACCCTCAACACTGACTTCCGGACTACAACTCCTTTTCCCACCCCCCTGACAAATTAGTTTAAACCCCCCTGAAGAGCCGTAGCAAATTTCCCTCCCAGGAATTTGGCCCATATCACTCGATACCCATCTTACCCATGTAACTGTCTAAATGTTTTTTAAAAGACAAAGCTGTACCCGCATCTACTACTACCTCTGGCAGCTTGTTCCAGACACTCACTACGCTTTGTGAGAAAAAATTGCCCCTCTGGACCCTTTTGTATCTCTCCCCTCTCACCTTAAACCTATACTCTCTAGTTTTAGACTCCCCTACCTTTGGGAAAAGATATTGACTTTCTAGCTGATCTATGCCCCTCATTATTTTATAGACCGCGATAAGATCACCCCTCAGCCTCCTACGCTCGAGGGAATAAAGTCCCAGTCTATCCAGCCTCTCCTTATAACTCAAACCATCAAGTCCCGGTAGCATCCTAGTAAAGCTCTTCTGCACTCTTTCTAGTTTAATAATATCCTTTCCATAAAATGGCGACCAGAACTGTACACAGTATTCCAAGTGTGATCTTACCAATGTCTTGTACACTGCAACAAAACGTTCCAACTCCTGTATTCAATGTTCTGACCAATGAAACCAAGCATGCTGAATGCCTTCTTCACCATTCTGTCCACCTGTGACTCCACTTTCAAGGAGCTATGAACCCCTCAATCTCTTTGTTCTGTAACTCTCCCCAACGCCTTACTATTAACTGAGTAAGTCCTGCCCTGGTTCAATCTACCAAAATGCATCACCTCGAATTTATCTAAATTAAACTCCATCTGCCATTTGTCAGCCCACTGGCCCAACTGATCAAGATCCCCTTGCATTCCTAGATAACCTTCTTCACTGTCCACTATGCCACCAATCTTGGTGTCATCTGCAAACTTATTAACCATGCCTCCTATATTCTCATCCAAATCATTAATATAAATGACAAATAACAGTGGGCCGAGCACTGATCCCTGAGGCACACCGCTGGTCACAGGCCTCCAGTTTGAAAAACAGCCCTCTACAACCACCCTCTGGCTTCTGTCAAGAAGCCAATTTTGTATCCATTTAGATACCTCACCCTGGATCCAATGAGATTTAACCTTATGCAACAATCTACCATGCGGTACCTTGTCAAAGGCCTTGCTAAAGTCTATGTAGACAACATAACTGCGCTGCCCTCATCTACCCTTTTTGGTTACCCCTTCAAAAAACTCAATTAAATTTGTGAGACATGATTTTCCACTCACAAAGCCATGCTGCCTGTCCCTAATCAGTCCTTGCCTCTTGAAATGCCTGTAGATCCTGTATCTCAAAATACCTTCCAACACCTTATCCACCACAGATGCGAGGCTCACTGGCCTGTAGTTCCCAGGCTTTTCCCTGCAGCCTTTTTTAAACAAAGGCACAACATTTACAACCCTCCAATCTTCAGGCACCTCACCTGTGACTATCGATGATTCAAATATCTCTGCTAGGGGACCCGCAATTTCCTCCCTAGCCTCCCACAATGTCCTGGAATACACTTCATCAGGTCCCGGGGATTTATCTACCTTGATGGGCTTTAAGACTTCCAGCACCTTCTTTTCTGTAACATGTACACTCCTCAAGACATCACTATTTATGTCCCCAAGTTCCCTAACATTCATGTTTTCTCGCAACAGTAAATACTGATGAGAAATATTCAGTTGAGATCTCACCCATCTCTTGTGGATCCACACATAGATGACCTTGTTAATCCTTAAGAGGCCCTACTTCAACCCTAGTTACTCTTTTGCCCTTTATGTATTTGTAGAATCTCTTTGGATTCTCCTTTGCCTTATCTGCCAAAGCAATCTCGTGTCCCCTTTTTGCCTTCCTGATTTTTCTCTTAACTTTACTCCTACACCCCCTATACTCTTCAAGGGATTCACTTGATCCCAGCTGCTATGCATGTCATGTGCCTCCTTCTTCTTGACCAGGGCCTCAATAACCCGAGTCATCCAGGGTTCCCTCCTTCTACCAGCCTTGCCCTTCACTCCAAGAGGAATGTGCTTACCCTGAACACACTTTTGAAAGCCTCCCACTTACCAGACATCCTTTTGCCCTCCCACAGCCTCCCACTCATTGACTCTGTCTACACTTCCCGCTGCCTCAGCAAATCAGCCACCCTGGACATTCTCTCTTCCACCTTCTTCCTTTGGGAAAAAGATGCAAAAGTCTGAGGTCACCTACCAACCGACTCAAGAACAGCTTCTTCCCTGCTGCTGTCAGACTTTTGAATGGACGTACCTTGCATTAAGTTGATCTTTCTCTATACCCTAGCTATGACTGTAACACTACATTCTGCACTCTCTCCTTTCCTTCTCTATGAACGGTATGTTTTGTTTGTATAGTGCACAAGAAACAATACTTTTCACTGTATGTTAATACGTGTGACAATAATAAATCAAATCAAAATCAAACAGACTCCCCCAATTAACTTTTGAAAGTTCCTGCCTGATATCATCAAAATTGGCCTTGCCCCAATTTAGAATTTTAACTTCTGGGCCAGACCTATCATTCTCCATAGCCATCTTAAAACTAATAGAATTATGGTCACTGGTCCCAAAGTGATCCCTCACTAACACTTCTGTCACCTGCCCTTCCTTATTTCTCTAGAGGAGGTCAGGTTTTGTCCCTCTCTAGTTGGGCCATCCACATATTGAATGAGAAATTCCTCCAGAATACACTCAACAAATTTCTCTCCATCCAACCCTCTAATACTATGGCTGTCCCAATCAATGTTGGGAAAGTTAAAATTACCACCCTATTTTTCTTGGAGCTGTCTGTAATCTCCGTACATATCCTCAATTTCTCGCTATTTGGGGGCCTATAGTATAACCCTATCAAAATGATTTCCCCCTTCTTATTTCTCAGTTCTACCCATATAGACTCAGTGGCCGAACCCTCTGATATATCCCCTCTCAGTACTGCCGTGATGTTTTCCCTAATCAAAAGTGCAACTCCCCCTCCTCTCCTACCTCCTGTTCTATCTTTCCTACAACATCTATACCCTGGAACATTGAGCTGCCAGTCCTGTCCCTCCCTTCGCCATGTTTCAGTAATGAATGGCGGAGCAGGCTCGAAGGGCCAAATGGCCTCCTCCTGTTCCTATCTTTTATGTTTCTATCCTCTTACATTCATCTCTCTTACCAATGCAGAGTACTATTCAAATATTATGAGCTTCAGCTTTCTCCATGAACTCATCATTGTCAGTCATGGGCAGCCCCCTCACCTCTAGGTTGAGAGTTCAGGGCTTGCACACCAAAATCCAGGCTCACACTCCAGCGCAGGGAGTGCTGTACTGTCAGAGGTACAAGATATTAAACCAAGTCTGCTCTCTGGGGTGGACATTAAAAATCCCTTGGCACAATATTATGCCCCAGGCCCTGACCAATGTTTATCCCTCATCCAATATCACTAAGATTTGATCACATTATTGTTTGTGGGCCCTTCTTGAGCACAAATTGGTTGCCACATTTCTATACGACAAGGTCGACACAATACTTCATTGACTGTAAAGCACTTTGGGATGAAGTTGGAAAAGGTGCTATGTGAATGTAATTTGAATTCTGTTCTCACTTCACCACGCATCCCCGCCCCTGTGCCCAGTCATGTCTTTCCCCACTATTGACTCACGCCTGAGAAAAGTGCATTTCTTGCACTGTGACCTGAGAAGCTGCTTCTGCATATGACTCATGGCTATGTGCTTTAAATAACTCAATGCAAATATGAAAAACAATGTAAGCACGGAGTCCTGCAGTCACACCTTATTGTCACCAATTCCTTCCCTCCCAGTGTTTCTCATCCCCAACAGGCAACCTGCCCTCCTCCCTCAATCAAACTCCCATTCCAATTGTTCAGCCTCACACTCCGAGCACACAATTCATTTTGCATACTCCCACCCAATACAGAGACCTGAGCAACAGCCCAGTTATTTCCACATCCAAACAGCACCCTGCTCTCTTCACATTGGTATGGCTTGGTATGACTCCTGCTCTGCCCAAGACCGCAAGGAACTACAAACGGTCGTGAATGTAGCCCAATCCATCAGGCAAACCAGCCTCCCATCCATTGACACTGTCTACACTTCCCGCTGCCTCGGCAAAGCAGCCAACATAATTAAGGACCCCATGCACCGTAGACATTCTCTCTTCCACCTTCTTCCTTCGGGAAAAAGAAACAAAACTCTGAGGTCACGTACCAACCGACTCAAGAACAGCTTCTTCCCTGCTGCTGTCAGACTTTTGAATGGACTTGCCTTGCATTAAGTTTATCTTTCTCTACACCCTAGCTATGACTGTAACACTGCATTCTGCACTCTCTCATTTCCTTCTTTATGAACGGTATGTTTTGTCTGTATAGCGCGCAAGAAACAATACTTTTCACTGTATGTTAATACATGTGACAATAATAAATCAAATCAAACATTCCGCCAAAGACAGCCTCGTCCTCACAATCTGAGGTGATCCTCTCTACTAATACCCAGCACCCTGAGTCCCTCTAATTTCTATACTACCCACCTCCTACCTACCTGCTACCTGAAACATTCTTTCCTACCATCTGCCTGTGGATTCTGGACTTTAAAAAAAGTATTTAAAATTATTATATAGTTCAATAAGCATATAATAAGAACTAAGCCAATGCTTTTATTAATGAAAATATGACACAAGATGAAACTGAGAGGCTTAGCAATATTTCCAGAACACCTGATGATATAGAATCGATTTCAGTTCAATGAATGCAAATCAAAGAGTCTGAAAAATTGTCCATTACACAGAATAAAACTGTGTTCTCTGACTCTCTATCAGTATCAAAGCTACAATCTGGTGCACTGTAAATACTATAACACACAGAACAAAGTACAAACAGTACAGCACAGGAACAGGCCCTTCGGCCCTCCAAACCTGTGCCAATGAGGCCCTAACTAAACTAAAAAAACCTTCTGCCCTTACTCAGTTCGTTTCCCTCTATTCCCTCCCTATTCATGTACCCACCCAGATGCCTCTTAAAAGTTGCTAATGTGCCTGCTTTCAACACCTCCTCTGGCAGCGCGTTCCAGGCACCCACCACACTCTGTGAAAAACCTCCCCCCGCACATCGCCCGTATACATGTGTATAACATTTGAGCTACACTTTATTCCCACTCAATAAATCTGTTCTTTCCCCACCTGATTGGGCTGTTTTTCTGACTCCAACCATTCCATTTTCTAAGAGCTGCAGTGGAACCAGGTAACCAAGTTAGAAAGCATCATAATAGGTTTTACACTGGATATACGGCACAGGAACAGGCCATCCAGCCCGACCAGCCGGTGTTGATGCTCCACTCAAGCCCCTTCCATTCTTTCCAAATACAAATCTATTATCGCAGCCCTTTATTCCCGACTCCCTCACATGCTTGTCTAGCTTCTTTTCCAAAAGGAAACGTCCACTCTATCAAATCTTTCATCATGTTGTGGGAAGCCACTGTTTATTTTACTTTTTTTAGGTCTAACATTTGTATAACATATTCTACAATATAGTATTAACATTTTCACATGGGAGAAACCCTATTGAAACTTCAGGATTCACATGGTTTAGACCCTGCTGAATTGTTCTGGATCATGTTACAATGTTGCTGCTCGTCAGTTAACCTTAGCAGACCCTTAACTCGTGCACATTGCACGGTCAGAGGTCAGAGTGAGAGAGACAGACAGATAAGTGGCAAGTAACATTCATGCCACACAAGTGCCAGGCAAAGACCATCTCCAACAAGAGAGAATTTAACCATTGCCCCTTGACATTCAATGGCATTGCCATCACTGAATGCCCCATCATCAACATCCTGGGGCTAACCAATGAGCAGAAACTGAACCGGACCAGCCATATAAATACTGTGGCTTCCAGAGCAGGTCAGAGGCTGGGAATTCTACAGCAAGTAACTCACCTCCTGACTCCCCAAAACCTGTCCATCATACAAGGCACAAGTCAGGAGTGTAATGGAATATTCTCCACTTGCCTGAATGAGTGCAGCTCCAACAACACTCAAGAAGCTTAACACCATCCAGGACAAAGTAGCCCGCTTGATTGGCACCTCGTCCACAAACATCCAATCCCCCTATCACCTACGAACAGTGGCAGCAGTGTGTATCATCTACAAGATGCACTGCAGGAACTCACCAAGGTTCTTTAGGCAATGCCTTCCAAACTCATTGCTATCTAGAAGGACAAGAGCATCAGATACCTTGGAACACCAGCACCTGGAGGCTCCTTCCTGACTTGGAAATATATCGCCGTTCCTTCACTGTCACTGGGTCAAAATCCTGGAACTCCCTCCCTAACAGCACTGTGGGTGTACCTACACCACAGAGACTGCAGCAATTCAAGAAGGCAGCTGACCATCACCTTCTCAGGGGCAACTAGGGAGGGCAATAAATGCTGGGTCTAGTCAGCAATGTCCACATTCAATAAATGGGTGCCATTCTAGTCATCCACGCTGAGCAGCCAGAGCAAATCCTAACCTTGGCACCAGTTGGACCAAATAGCCTTTACTGTGTTGTATGACTATGAAAGACTGGCAATAATACATCCCTCTCTGACTGAAAATGATTCACTGAGCTAGTATCTACTGTTTTACGTCGCAGGGAGTTTCCCACTTTCACCACCCTGAGTGTGACTAGGCTATAGTGCCAACTATAAAACAATTAGTGAGTGTTGTGAAGGTGCTGGGAGGAGGATACAGCTACATAACCCTATGTTTAAGCCTCAGATTTTTTGCGTGCTCTTTTCCCCAACAATTTTGCACTCTGGTCTAAAAGTTACACGTGCACTGGGATTGGATGAAAAAATGTTTTTGCGATCGTCCCAGTTGGTGAAGAAGTTTCACAGGGTCGGGGTCGATCCTGAGCAAAACAAAGAAAACAAACGTCACTCCCCACTTTTGGACATTTCAAATTCAGCAAGTTCCCAGACAACTTCAATCAGAAGCATTTGTTTGTTTTTTAAAAACTTACACAACTGTTTAATGACTGAAAATATATGAGCAGTTCAATAGGACCGTTGTATGTGGTCAGCTCACTTGTACAGCACATATAAAAGGATGAAAAGGTTGCCACAGGGTGGGTTAATTAACCAGTTAGTCGAGCTTCATTAGATAGGTGCTGCTTGCTTACAGTCCAGGATGGGAGAGGGGAAATCTCCCAAATGCCCCTGTAATGTCACCTTGTAATCATGTGACACACGACACAGAGATCACAGAATTTCACAGTGCAGAAGAGGCCCTTCAGCCCATCGAGTCCTCACCGACACAAGAGAAACACCTGACCTCCCACCTAAACCCATTTACCATCACCTGGCTCACAGCATTGAATGTTATGATGTGCCAGGTACTCATCCAGGTCCTTTTTAAAGGATGTGAGAGAACCCACCTCTACCACCCTCCCAGGCGGCACATTCCAGACTGTCACTACCCTCAGGATAAAAAATTCTTTCCTCACATCCCCCTTAAACCTCCTGCCCTTCACCTTGAATCTCTGTCCCCTCATGACTGACCCTTCAACTCAGAGAAACAGCTGCTCCTTATCCACTCCGTCCATGCCTCTCATAATCTTGTACCTCTGAATCAGGTCGCCCTTCGATTATCTCTGCTCCAACTCCAAGCCAAGTCTATCCAACCTCTCTTCATAACTTAAATGCTCCATCCCAGGCAACATCCTGGTAAATCTCCTCTGCTCCTCCAGCATAATCACATCCTTCCCATAATGTAGCGACCAGAACTGCACACAGTACTCTATCTGTGGCCTCAGCAAAGTTCTATCGAACTCCAACATGACTTCTCTGATTTTACAATCTACGCCTCGATTGATAAAGGCAAGTGTCTCATATGCCTTTTTCACCACCCTACTAACATGCCCTTCCACCTTAGAGATCTATGGACATACACACCGAGGCCCCTTTGTTCCACAGAACTTCCTAGTGTCCTACCATTCATTGAATACTTATTTGTCAAATTGCTCCTTCCAAAGTGTAATATTACCTCATACTTTCCAGGGTTAAATTCCATCTGCTACTTATCTGCCCATTTGACCATTCTGTCTGCACCTTCCTGTAACCCAAGACACACTGCCTCACTGTTAACCACCCGGCCAATCTTTGATACATTGGTTTAAAATACATAACATGAACTGTTTCACTTTGCCTCCTGAGACCACCAAAGCAATGAGTGAGCTACAGGAAAGGTTTGTTGAGGGAAGGCTGTGCAACATGAACAAGGATTTACCACTTTGTTTGATGGGTTCTGAGTCCTGTATTCAGGTGAATAGAGTGCACTCACTGTGTGGGGGAAATGGAGATCATATTTCATTATTATGGCTCTCTTTGCATTTAAAGTTCCATATTCTGCATTTGTCTGATCACTGAGTGTTACGTGACTGACATGGCCAAGATCAGGCAGTTCTAGAGGTTTGTTCAGGCAGCTAAGTCCATTCCTGGAACAAAGTTTGCTCAGTTAAATACTGAGATGTTTCCACATTTGTAAAAGCTTACCTGAGCCTGCCACTGATATGCTTTTAACTCTTGCATTTCCCAGTCCAACTTAGGAAAGGCCATGGACCTGAAGCCATTCTGTTTCTCTCAGCACAGATGCTTCCAGACCTGCTGAGTATTTGCAGCACTTTTACATGTGTTTTTGTTTGGTGTTGGTTCTCGGGTTATTTAGGGTGGGGGGTGAGTTAAGAGAAACAAGACTTTGCATTGGTCTGCTTGAACTTTGTTCATTCAGTAAATAACAAAGCCAATTATTTGAAGATTCAATTCTCTGAAGGGGCTCTTGCTGGGTGACAGCTGCTCAGAGCTAGCTCCTGACTGCAGGATTCACTCTCTGTATTTAAATTCATCCTCCCAGAGGCTGCTCCACATCTTTCAACTCAGTGCCCTGGGAAAGCAGGTCAGAATCTACCCCCTTCCCTCCTCACCACCAATCATTTCTCCTCTCCATTCTCTCCCCTCAACCACAAATCCTCCATACTTCTTCACCCCCCTTCAAATCCTCTCTTTACCCCATTCCTCCCCATCTCATCACTTTCCCACTCCACATTACTTACCTTCCCCCTTCCCCCATTTGGGGGGACATTATCTTGTCCCCAACCCCCTCCTCTCTCTCTTCAGCTATCAGTACATAGATATTCTGAAATTCTGACTGCCAATAAACTGTTAAACTGACATAATGGCTTCATGTCATAATCTGGGGATTTGAGTATACTGCACAGTGCACAGAGTCATAGCTTTGAGGAAATTGATTGTTGCATTTCTATAACACTTCCAAAATGACTGTTAATCATTTAGAGACACCCTGGTCTTGAAAGGTGCTATTGAAAGGCAGCAGCTATTATATTAATGAAGTATCATCGACTGATTTAATACATGATAATCTATTAAATGCTTTGCATATCATGCACATGCAATGACTTAAACAAAAATAAATGCTGATATAATATCCCAGTGTTCATGGTACGGACAACATGCCAGTGACAAAAGCTGAAACTAATACACCATGTTGACCCTCTTTTGTTTTTGGGTTTTTTTGGTTTGTCCTGATACAACTCCTACCCCCCCACAAGGCGGGGTAGGTGACACCACAAGGGTCACCTACCCTTTGCTTATCAGTTTTGCTTTCACTGAGCACTGATCTCTGTTCTCCTATTAACACAGTCTGATACTTTACCTTTATGCCACTATTAACACTTTTCAGTCCTTAATGCCACCATTAACACCCCCTCTGTCTTAGGCCCATGACATCTTTGTCAATCTGTCCTTACTCCGACCTATCCCTGACCTTCTATTTAGCCCCACCTCCTCTGCCCTCTTTCCAATTACGTAATTCATTACATCTCTATTCCTCTTCAGTTCTGTAGAAGAGTCACACGGACTTGAAACTTAAACTGTTTCTCTTTTCTACAGATGCTGCCGGACTTGCTGAATTTTCTGTTTTTATTTCAGATTTCTAGCACCTACAGCATTTTGCTTTTATATTACGATGTAATGCTCAATGGATTGTTTTATCTACAAATCAGTGAATACACTTCAAAATGATTTATTAATAAAGCGTTTTGGATCATGTTGAGAATAAAGAGACATTCACCAGAATGGTCGCAGAAATAAGGGATTCAGTTATGTTTTCCTCAGACAGGGAAAGTTAAGAGGGGATTAAGAAAATTCACTGTTTCGAAACAGCAAATAAAGAGAAACTGTTTGGGGTGGCACAGTGGTTAGCACTGTTGCTTCACAGCGCCAGGGACCTGGGTTCGATTCCCGGCCTTGGGTAACTGTCGTGTGGAGTTTGCACGTTCTCCCTGTGTCTGCGTGGGTTTCCTCCGGGTGCTCCGGTTTCCCCACACATTCGAAATATGCGCAGGTTAGGTAAATTGAACATGTTAAATTAGTGTCCAAAGATATGTAGGTTAGGGAGATTAGCAGAATAAGTACATGGAGTTACGGGGATAGGGTCAGGGTAAGATGCTCTGTCGGAGAGTTGGTGCAGACCAAATGGGCCGAATGGCCTCCTTCTGCAGTGGAGGGATTCTATGATTCTATGTTTCCAGTGTGTGACAACACTGATTCTGGTACATAGAACATAGAACAGTACAGCACAGAACAGGCCCTTCGGCCCACGTTGTTGTGCCGAGCTTTGTCTGAAACCCAGATCAAGCTATTTCCTCCCTATCATCCCGAAGTACTGCATGTGCCTATCCAATAGCTTCTATTAGTAGTAGTAAGGAAAGTATGTAATTTCTTTAAAATGTTTGTGGGATCTTCAAATATTTTTAAGAACGTTTAATAAGAACATAAGAACTAAGAGGAGTCGGCATTCAACCCCTCGAACCTGCTCTGCCATTCAATATGATCATGGCTGATCTAATCTCGGCCTCAACTCCACTTTCCTGCCCGCTCACTATAACCTTCAACCCATTACTAATTGAAAATCTGTCTATCTCCTCCTCAAATTTATTGAATGTCCCAGCATCCACCGCACTCTGGGGCAGTGAATTTCATGATGTGGAGATGCCGGCGTTGGACTGGGGTAAACACAGTAAGAAGTTTAACACCAGGTTAAAGTCCAACAGGTTTATTTGGTAGCAAAAGCCACACAAGCTTTCGGAGCCCCAAGCCCCTTCTTCAGATGAGTGGGAATTCTGTTCACAAACAGGGCATATAAAGACACAAACTCAATTTACATGAATAATGGTTGGAATGCGAATACTTACAGCTAATCAAGTCTTTAAGGTACAAACAATGTGAGTGGAGAGAGCATCAAGACAGGCTAAAGAGATGTGTATTGTCTCCAGACAAGACAGCCAGTGAAATTCTGCAGGTCCAGGCAGGCTGTGGGGATTACAAATAGTGTGACATGAACCCAATATCCCGGTTGAGGCTGTCCTCGTGTGCGCGGAACTTCAGCGGTCACGGGCATTCGGCCTCTGATATTCGGGTAAGCGTTCTCCAAGGCAGCCTTCACGACACACGACGGCGCAGAGTCGCTGAGCAGAAACTGATAGCCAAGTTCCGCGCACATGAGGATGGCCTCAACCGGGATATTGGGTTCATGTCACACTATTTATAATCCCCACAGCCTGCCTGGACCTGCAGAGTTTCACTGGCTGTCCTGTCTGGAGACAATACACATCTTTTTAGCCTGTCTTGATGCTCTCTCCACTCACATTGTTTGTACCTTAAAGACTTGATTAGCTGTAAGTATTCACATTCCAACCATTATTCATGTAAATTGAGTCTGTGTCTTTATATGCCCTGTTTGTGAACAGAATTCCCACTCAGCTGAAGAAGGGGCTTGGGGCTCCGAAAGCTTGTGTGGCTTTTGCTACCAAATAAACCTGTTGGACTTTAACCTGGTGTTGTTAAACTTCTTGCAGTGAATTTCCACAGACTCATAACTCTTTGAGAGAAGTAATTTCTCCTCACCTCTGTTTTAAATCTGCCCACTCCTTATCCTAAAATGATGACTTCTTGATTGTCCCACAAGAGAAAGCATCCAATCTATTTTATCAATAATTTTAATTATCCTTTACACCTCAATTAGATCTCCCCTCATTCTTCTAGATTCTAGAATATAGGCCTAAACTGCTCAATCTCTCTTCACAAGACAAAACCTCATCTCTTGGATCAATCCAGTGAACCTCCGCTGAACTGCCTCTAATACCACTACATGCCTCCTTAAATAAGGGGACCAAAACTGCACAATACTCCAGGTGTAGTCTCACCAATGCCTTGTATAGTTGCAGCAACACCTTTAGGTGGTTAGCTGGTTAGGTGCATTGACCCGAACAGGCGCCGGAATGTGACGACTAGGGGAATTTCACAGTAACTTCATTGCAGTGTTAATGTAAGCCTTACTTGTGACTAATAAACAAATTTTAAACTTTAGAGTTTGTGTCAATTTTAATTTTCTTGCATAATATGAAATACTAATCCATGTGACCTGGGGACCCTTGACCTGGGAGCAGTTCTAACAGGAAGGAAGTTAAAAAAGCTGTGTGGCAGACAAAGGAGAGCTGCAGATAGAAAAGGGAGAGGAAATGGGGGGTGATGGAAACCGACTCACAGATGCCGACACAAAGAAAAATCAGATAAAGCAAAGAGGAACAGAGAATTTTTGTGAGAAGAAAATCACTCTCAAGACAAAGTCAGCTTTTCTGCTAGGTAGAAAAGGAGACAGGGCTTCCATTGTGTAGCTGTGAACCTCTGTAGTGCCACATGTCTGCAGGGAGTGACATGGGGTGTCTGTGCACAGCGTGCCATTGTTGTATTGACTATTTAAAGTGAAATTTATCTTTTTATTTGAAGTGTCATTTGCTAATTGATATTTAATTAACATGAATCAGCATTCATGTAAAAGTTACAAAGAGTGAAATCTTATTGATAATTCCTCCATATGGGGATTGTTATTTTGGTTTACAGTTCCCCCACAGGATTCATAACACGTGGCAGGAGGGTTGGTAACTGGAAAACACGGATACAAGGTGATTGTCAAAAGAACCAGGGGCAATGAGGAAACTTTTCTCTTGCACGCTGAGTTTTGATCTGGAATGCAGTGCCTAAAACTGTGGTGGAAGCAGATTCAAAAGTCATATTTAAAAGAGAATTGGGTAAATACTTGAAGAAAATGGTAGAAATGGCAGAGGTACTCAATGTATACTTTACTTCAGTATTCACAGTGGAAAAGGATCTTGGTAGTTGCAGTGCAGACTTGCAGTGGACTGAGAAGATTGAGCATGTGGACATTAGGAAAGAGGATGTGTTGGAGCTTTTGAAAAGCATCAAGTTAGATAAATCGCCGGGACCGGATGGGATGTACCCCAGGTTACTGTGGGCGGCGAGGGAAGAGATTGCTGAGCCTCTGACGACGATCTTTGCGTCATCAATGGAGACGGGAGAGGTTCCGGAGGATTGCGGATGTGGTTCCGTTATTCAAGAAAAGGAGAAGAGATAGCCCAGGAAATTATAGACCACTGAGTCTAACCTCGGTGGTTGGTAAGTTGATGGAGAAGATCCTGAGAGGCAGGGTTTATAAACATCTGGAGAAAAATAGTATGATCAGAAATAGCCAGCACGGCTTTGTCCAAGGCAGATCATGCCTTACGAGCCTAATTGAATTTTTTGAAGGTGTAACTAGACACATAGACGAGGGAAGAGCGTAGATGTAGTTTATATGGATTTCAGCAAGGCGTTTGATAAGGTGCCCCATGCAAGGCTCATTGAGAAAGTGAAGGGGCATGGGATACAAGGGGACATTGCTTTGTGGATTCAGAACTGGCTTGCCCACAGAAGGCAAAGAGTGGTTGTCAATGGGTCTTTTTCAGCATGGAGGTCGGTCACCAGTGGAGTGCCCCAGGGATCTGTTCTGGAACCCTTGCTCTTTGTGATTTTTATAAATGACCTGGATGTGGAATTGAAGGATGGGTTGGCAAGTTGGCTGATGGCACAAAGGTTGGTGGGGTTGTGGATAGTGTAGAGGGATGTCAGCAGTTGCAACGAGACATAGATAAGATGCGAGACTGGGCGGAGAAGTGGCAGATGGACTTCAACCCTGATAAGTGTGTGGTGGTTCATTTTGGCAGGTTGAATAGGATGAAAGAATATAATATTAAGGGTAAGACGCTTGGCAGTGTGGAAGATCAGAAGGATCTTGGGGTCCGGGTTCACAGGACGCTCAAAGCAGCGTCGCAGGTAGAAGCTGTTGTTAAGAAGGTGTATGGAATACTGGCCTTCGTCAATAGAGGAATTGAGTTTAGAAATCGGGAGATAATGCTGCAGCTGTATAGGACCCTGGTCAGACCCCACCTGGAGTACTGTGCCCAGTTCTGGTCGCCTCATTACAGAAAGGATGTGGAAGCCATAGAAAGGGTGCAGAGGAGATTTACAAGGATGTTGCCTGGATTAGGTGGCATGCCTTATGAGGATAGGTTGAGAGAGCTAGGTCTTTTCTCCTTGGAGAGGCCAAGGATGAGAGGTGACCTGATGTTGAGGGGTATTGATAGAGTGGATTCTCAGAGGCTTTTACCCAGGGCTGAAATGGTTGCCACAAGAGGTCACAGGTTTAGGGTGCTGGGGAGTAGGTACAGAGGAGATGTTAGGGGTAAGTTTTTCACTCAGAGGGTGGTGGGTGCGTGGAATCGGCTGCCGGTAGTGGTGGAGGAGGCGGATTTGATAGGGTCTTTTAAGAGACTTTTGGATAAGTTCATGGAAGTTAGTAAGATAGAGAGTTATAGGTAAGCCTAGTAGGTCGGGACATGTTCGGCGCAACTTGTGGGCTGAAGGGCCTGTTTGTGCTGTAGCTTTTCTATGTTCTAAAAAAGATTTACAGGGCTGTAGGGAAAGAGATTAATTGGTTCTACCAAAAGTCCAGCAGAGACTGATTGAAGCTGTCATTCCCAGCATACAGACAGACTGTAACATAATACTACATTACAAAGATTGAAGACGTTATTTACCAGGTGGGAGACTGCCATATATCACTGCACATTCCAGTCCGCGAGCTTCAATTTGACGACTGAGTGAATAGATATCAGTTTTACTGAAGCACACAATACAGTCACCAGGATGCAGATTATCCAGAGACTCCAGGGCCGAGTCCAGAATAGTCATGGGGGTTAGCCGCTTGTAACTTTCAACCTGTTCAACAGATAACATTAGTTAGCTGAAAAAACTCTGCCTTTTAGAGAAGTTACACTGCAAATGATTACACAGTATATATAGAAACCATTGAACACCAGGAGAATAAAAATCCAAACCCTCGCCTCAATCTACAACAGGAAAGATGCACTTTGTTGTGAAGCTGCTCACTGTATTGTCCACGTGTTATTCTAAGCTGCAACACATTTCAGCTATAACATGCTAGTCACAATACCAGAGAGGAGGAATTCCTGGAGTGTATACTGGATTGTTTTCTGGACCAATACGTTGAGGAATCAACTGGAGAGCAGACCATCCCACACTGGGTGTTGTGTAATGAAAAAGGAATAATTGGCAATCTAGTTGTGTGAGATCCCTTGGGGATGAGCGATCATAACATGACAGAATTCTTCATCAAGATGGAGAGTGGGGTAGTTGATTTGGCCTGAATTTATATAAAGGAAACCAGGATGGTATGAGACACGAGTTGGCAATGATGAATTGAGAAACGTTACTTAAAGGGAAGATGGTGGATAGGTAATGGCAAACATTCAAGGCGTGCATTGGTGAACTGCAACAATTGTTTATTCCTGTCTGGCACAAAAGTAAAACTGGAAAGGTGGCCAAAGCATGGCTTACAAGGGAAACTAGAGATAGTATTAGATTCAAGGGAGAGGCATACAGCTTGGCCAGAAAAAATAGCAGACCTGAGGACTGGGAGCAGTTTAGAATTCAGCAAAGGAGGAACAAGGGACTGACTAAGAAGGGGAAAATAGAGTACAAGAGTAAGCTTGTGGGGATCATAACTGACTGAAGGTTTCTATAGGTATGTGAGGATAAAAAAAATGAAGACAAATGTAGGCCTCTTACAGTCAGAAACAGGGGAATTTGTAATGGGGAACAAAGAAATGGCAAAACTAACTGAATATATACTATGGTTCTGTCTTCACAAGAGGATACAAATAACATATCAAAAATGTTGGGAACATGGTTTGGTGAGAGGGAGGAACTGAAGGAGATCAGTATTAGTAGAGAAATGGTGTTGGGGAACTGATGGGATTGAAGCCCAATAAATCCCCAGGGCCTGATAATCTACATCCCAGAGTATTTAAGGAAGTCGTCTGAGTAATAGTGGATGCATTGGTGGCCATCTTCCAAGATTCTATAAACTGTGGGACAGTTCCTACAGATCAGAAGGTAACTAATGTAAACCCACTATTTAAAAAAGGAGGTAGAAAGAAAACATAAGCCTGACGCCGCTAGTGCAGAAAATTCTAGAATCCATTATCAAAGATTTTAGAGCAGAACAACTGGAAATCAGTGGCAGGTTTGGGCAGAGTCAGCATGGGTTTATGAAAAGGAAATCATGCTTGACAAATCTATTGGGGTGGCACGGTGGCACAGTGATCAGCACTGCTGCTTCACAGTGCCAGGGACCTGGGTTTAATTCCGGCCTCGGGTGACTATCTGTGTTGCATGTTCTCCCCATGTCTGCGTGGGTTTCCTCCGGGTTCTCCAATTTCCTCCCAGTCCAAAGATCTGTGGGTTAGCTGGATTGGCCATGCTAAATTGCCCCTTACTGTCAGGGAGATTAGCTGGGTAAATATGTGGGGTTAAGGGCCTGGGTGAGATTGTTGTCAGTGCAGGCTCAATGGGCCGAATGGCCTCCTTCTGCACTGTAGGAATTCTATACTTCTATTGCAATTCTTTGAGGATGTAACTAGTAGGAATTAATGAGGGGGAGGCAGTGGACATCGTTTATTTGGACTTTCAGAAGGCCTTCGACAAAGTCCCGCGGAAGAGATTAATATGTAAAACTAAAGCACATGGGATTGGGAGTAGTATTGAGATGGATAGAAAACTGGTTGGCAGACAGGAAACAAAAAGCAAGAATAAATGGGTCTTTTTCCAAATGGCAGGCGACTATTGAGGTACCTCACGGGTCAGTGCTGTGACCCCAGCTATTCACAATATATATTAATGATTTAGATGAGGGAATTAAATGTATTATCTCCAAATTTGCAGGTGACACAAAGCTAGGTGGGAGGGTGAGCTGTGAGGGGGATGCAGAGAACCTTGAGTGTGATTTGGACAAGTTGAGTGAGTGGGCAAATGAATGGCAGATACAGCATAATTGCTGCAGTCCCATGACCAAGCGGGAGGCAGAGATTTTACTTAATGCCCTTAATAAATGGTCTAGTATTAAGATGGTAAAATCTAAATGAATCAGATGAAAGTGCCAGTCCATTGTCTGGCACTTGTGTAGTGAGAATGTTATTTTCCACATATCACCCAGTCGGAATGTTATCCAGGTCTGGTCGCACACAGGCATAGGCTGCTTTAGTGCCTTAAGAATCATAGAATCCCTACAGAGCAGAAGAGACCATTCGGCCCATTCAGTCTGCATTGACTCTCTGACAGAGTATCTTATCCAGGCCATCTCCTCCGCCCTATCCCCGTAACCCCACGCATTTACCATGGCTAATGCATCTAACCTACACATCTTAGGATACTGATGGGCAATTTAGCATGGCCAATCCACCTAACCTGCACATCTTTGGACTTAAGAATCGTGAATGGAACTGATTCCATTTATCAGCAAATAGCCATACTTCTGATGATATGATGGAAGAAAGGTCACTGATGAATCACAGCTAGAAATGATTTGGCCCAGGACACTACCCTGAGGAACTCCTGCAGCAATGTTCTGGGACTGACATGATTGGCTGCAACAACCCCAAATGTGCCAGGTATTTCCCTCCTGATTCTCAGTGGTTGATGGGGACAGTTTAGAGGGAGCTTCTGGGCTCATTTGATGCCACATGCATTCAAATGTTGCCTTGATCTCCAGGGCAGTCCTCTCACTTCTTCTCAAGTTCAACACAAAAATAGAAAATGCTGGAAAATCTCAGCAGGTCTAACAGTATCTGTGGAGAGAGAATAGAACCAACGTTTCAAGCTCTGATTAAGGGTCATCCAGACTCAAAACATTAACTCTATTCTCTCTCCACAGATGCTGTCACACCTGCTGAGTTTTTCCAGCATTTTCTGTTTTTGTTTCAGATTCCAGCATCCCCAGTATTTTGCTTTTATTCTCTCAAGTTCATGTTTAGACCAAGGCTGCAATGAGGTCAGAAGCTGAAAATCCCTGGCAGAGCCCAAACTAAGCACTGGTGAACAGATTATTGCTGAGTGAGTGCTTCTTAACAGCACTGTGAATGACACCTTCCATCATTTTGCTGATATTCAAGAGTAGACTTATGGGGCAGTAATTGCCTGGCTTGGATTTGTCCAGCCTTTTGTGCACAGGACATACCTGGGCAATTTTTCACATTGTTGGGTAGATGCCAGTGTTATAGCTGTACTGGAAGAATTTGGCTTGGGGTGCAGCAAGTTCTGAAGCACACATCTTCAGTATTATTGCCTAATTGTCAGAGCTCATAGCCTTTGCAGTGTCCAGTACCTTCAGTTTCTTTATATCATCTCAGGACAGGTACAGCAAAGGGTTAGATACAGAGTAAAGCTCCCTCTACACTGACCCCATCAAACACTCCCACAGCAGATACAGCACAGGGTTAAATAGAGTCACTCAAATTGGTTGAAGACTGACATCTGTGATGCTAGAGGTTTCTAATGGAGGCCGAGATGGATCATCCATTCAGCACTTCTGGCTCCTGATTGTTGCTCATGCTTCAGCCTGGTCTTTTTTTGCACTGATGAGCTGTCCTCCTCCACCACTAGGGTGGGGATATTTGTGAAGCCTCCTCCTCCAGTGTTTAATTGTCCACCAATATTCACGGCCAGATGTGGCAGGACTGCAGAGCTTAGATCTGATTGGTTAGTTGTAAAATTGCATAGTTCTGTCTATTACTTGCTTTTTCTGCTGTTTGGCGCACAAATAACCCAGTGTTGTAGCTTCACCAGACTGACAACTCATTTTAGACATGGCTGGTGCTGTTCCCAGCATTCCCTCCTGCACTCCTCATTGAATAAGCTGATAACAGCAACTGTGCCTGCTAGTTGTGCTACCAAATGGCGGACTTTTCTTTGCCCAACTTTTTTAAAACAAGCCCATCTTCTCCCTATGGTCCTTACTCCTCCTTGCCCCATACTTTGGCCACACACCTCAACTTCCTCTCCTGTGTCATACATCAGCTCCATCACCAGGTTAACAGCTGCAGCTTCTCCACAGATATGGATTTCTTCTGCACAAAGACCTGTGGTGAAATTATAATCACATTAAAACAATACATCAAACACTCCCAGGACAGGTACAGCACAGGGTTAGATACAGCATAAAGCCCCCTCTACACTGTCCCCATCAAAAACTCCCAGGGCAGGTACAGCACGGGGTTAGATACAGAGTAAAGCTCCCTCTACACTGACCCCCATCAAACACTCCCAGGACAGGTACAGCATGGGGTTAGATACAGAGTAAAGTTCCCTATACGCTGTCGCCGAAGATTCCCAGGACAGGTACAGCATGGGGTTAGATACAGAGTAAAGTTCCCTATACGCTGTCGCCGAAGATTCCCAGGACAGGTAGAAAGAGTAGGACAATTAGAAGAGCAAAAAGGGGGCATAAAAAAGGACTTGCGAACAAGATTAGGGAGAATCCCAAGATATTCTATAAATACATTAAGGGGAAGAGGTTAACCAGGGAAAGAATAGGGCCCATCAGAGACCAAGGAGGCAATCTGTGTGAAACCGGAGGACATTGGAAGGGTGTTAAATGAATACTTCACATTAATCTTCCCTCAGGAAAAGGAGAACATAGGTACAAAATTCAGGAAAAGGGACTACATAGACATAGAACATAAAACAGTACAGCACAGAACAGGCCCTTCGGCCCACAATGTTGTGCCGAGCTTTATCTGAAACCAAGATCAAGCTATCCCACTCCCTATCATCCTGGTGTGCTGTGAGGAACTTGCAAAGATTAACATAGGAAATTAAAAGGTATTGGAGGCTCTGACAGGCTTAAAAACGGACAACTCCCCTCGCCTGAATGAATTGCATGCCAAGCTGCTGTGGAAGGTGAGGCAGGAAATTGCAGGGGCTCTGACATAAATTTTTAATTCCTCTCTGGCCACAGGGGAAGTCACAGTAAGAAGTCTCATTACACCAGGTTAATGTCCAACAGATTTATTTGGTAGCACAAGCCACTAGCTTTCGGGGCGCTGCTCCTTACAGGAGAAGTGCCAGAGGACTGGAGGACAGTTGATGGGGTTCCACTTTTCAAAAAGGGGGGTAGAGATGAACCAGAAAATTACAGACCAGTGAGTCTCATGTCAGTGATGGGGAAACTATTGGAAAAAACTCTGAAGGAGAGAATTCATCTCCACTTACAAAAGCATGGGTTAGTTAGGGATCGTCAGCATGACTTTGTCAGAGGGAAGTCATGCCTAATAAATTTTATCATATTTTCAAAAAATTCAATCAAGTGTGTGGATGAAGGAAGTTCAGTTGATGTAGTTTATAAGAATTTTAGCAAAGCTTTTGACAAGGTCCCACATGGGAGACTGATTGAAAAGGTTAAAGCACATGGAATTTAGGGAAACTTGGCAAGGTGGATCGGAAACTGGCTAAATAATAGGACACAAAGGTTAGTGGTAGAAAGTTGCTCAAGTGACTGAAGGCCGGTGTCTAGTGGTGTACCACAAGGATCAGTACTGGGACCCTTATTGTTTGTTATATACATAAATAATATAGATGGAAATGTGAGGGGAATGATAAGCAAGTTTGCAGGTGACACCAAAATTGGTAGGGTGGTTAATAGTGAAGAAGGAGGAAGTCATAGGTTACAGGATGATATGGATGGGTTGGTCAGATGGGCAGTGCAGTAACAGATTGTGTTTAACCCTGGTATGTGTGAGGTGATGCACTTTGGAAGAAGTAACAAGACAAGGGTGTATTTAATGAATGGCAGGACATTGGGAAGCTCATTGGTGTAATTATTCACAGATCCCTGAAGCCAGCAGAGCAGGTGAATAGGATAGTTAAGAAGGCAGTGGGACACTTACTTTAACAGTTGTGGCTTGGAGTACAAGAGAGAGGAGGTAACGTTGGAGTTGTACAGAATGTTGGTTAGGCCACAGATGGAATACTTTGCGCAGTTCTGGTCACCTCACTATAGGAAGGGTGTGATAGCACCAAAAGGGGTACAGAGGAGATTCACCAGGATGGCACGGTAGCACAGTGGTTAGCACTGCTGCTTCACAGCTCCAGGGTCCCGGGTTCGATTCCCGGCTCGGGTCACTGTCTGTGTGGAGTTTGCACATTCTCCTCGTGTCTGCGTGGGTTTCCTCCGGGTGCTCCGGTTTCCTCCCACAGTCCAAAGATGTGCGGGTTAGGTTGATTGGCCAGGTTAAAAAAAAAAAATTGCCCCTTAGAGTCCTGAGATACATAGGTTAGAGGGATTAGTGGGTAAATATGTGGGGGTAGGGCCTGGGTGGGATTATGGTCGGTGCAGACTCGATGGGCCGAATGGCCTCCTTCTACACTGTAGGGTTTCTATGATTTCTATGTTGCCTGGGATGGAGCATTTGAGCTATAAGGAGAAACTGGATAGGCTTGGATCATTTTTTCTCGAGCAGAGAAGGCTGAGGGGGAACATTATTGAGTGTATATGATTATGAGGGGTATGGACAGGGTGAGTAGGAAGCAGATGTTTCCCTTGGTACAGAGGTCAATCACTAGGGGGTATAGTTTTAGGATGAGGGATAGGAGATTCAGAGGACATTTGAGATTTTTTTTCACTCTGTGATGGGAATCTGTAATGTGCTGCCTGGGATGGTAGTGGAGGCCAGAAATATTACAACATTCAAAAGGTATTTGGATGAGCACTTAAAACATAACATATGGTTCATGTGCTGGAAAATGGGATTAGTGCGACTTCAGTGGCAGTTATTGTCAGTGCAGATTCGATGGAATAAAGGGCCCTTTCTGCACTGTACGGCTCTATGACTCTTAAGTACAGCACAGGGTTAGATACAGAGTAAAGCTCCCTCTACACTGTCCCCATCAAACACTCCCAGGACAGGTACAGCATGGGGTTAGACACAGTTTAAAGCTCCCTCTAAACTGTCCCCAAACACTCCCAGGATAGGTACAGCACGGGGTTAGATACAGAGTAAAGCTCCCTCTACACTGTCCCCATCAAACACTCCCAGGACAGGTACAGCACAAGGTTAGATACAGAGTAAAGCTCCCTCTAAACTGTCCCCAAACACTCCCAGGATAGGTACAGCACGGGGTTAGATACAGAGTAAAGCTCCCTCTACACTGTCCCCATCGAAAACTCCCAGGACAGCTACAGCACAGGGATAGATAGAGTAAAGCTTCCTCTAAACTGTCTCAAATACTCCTAGGATTCAGATCCTGGTTACAAATAGTAACATCTGATTGACTATACCACCTAGGCCTGTGAAATATAATTCAGATTATTAAAGTAACTTGATGCAGCGGAGTACAACACGTATTCCTACCCAGTAGTGCCCTGGTCCAGGCCCAGCCTCTGGAAGGATCTCTGATCATCTGGATTTCATCAATTACAGCAATTTCATCTGCAAAACATTGCATACAATGTGAATTCCAAAGGCAAGAACTCACTGAGATAACCCACTCCCTGACACCCACCCTCAGAAACCCCCCTCCCCCCACACCCATCCTCAGAGCCCCCCTCTCCCCCGACATCCACCCACCCTCAGAGCACACTCTCCCTGACCCCCCACTCACCCTCAGAACCCCCCTCCCCCGACAGCCACCCTGAGACCCCTCCCCGACACTCACCCTCACTGAGACACTCCTCCCCCGAAACCCACCCTCACTGAGGGCCCCTCCCCCAACACCCACCCTCACTGAGACCCACCCACTCCGCTCTGTGACTCAGACTGTTGTGGAGATGTGTTTGAGTTCTGAGCATCCATTGCTCCCATCATACACTGAATGATCATTCGGAATGACAGGAGTGTAGACAAGTAGTATGAGCAGGATAATCACTGTGAGATAGAAGAATGTGTGGCTATTAACTGGACACAGAGTCCCAGCTGATTGGTTACTGACTCTCCACAATTCAACCATTGCAGACACTGGGATCTCATAACCCAGTTCCCAACGGATCTCAGTGGATCCCAGCTCCCAGCAGATCACTTTCTAAGACACAGTAGTCTCAGAGACTGTGGGATGAGTGCCTGCTCACAGTGTGGTGTGTGGACCCAAAAGGGCAGCTTGTGACCATTACTGTGATTTCCTGGGCTTCCAAATTCTGAAGCTATAAGCACAGAATTGTTACAGTGCAGGAGGCCATTTGGCCCATTGTGTCTAAACCAGCTCTGCAAACAAGCAATCATGACTTAGTGCCATTGCCCAGCCTTTTCCCCGTACCTCTGCACATTGTTTCTATTCAAATCCTAATGCCCTATTGAACGCCTCCACCACACTTCCAGGCAGTGCATTCCAGACTGAGTTTTTTTTCTCACATCACATTTGTTTCACTTTAAATCTGTGCCCTCTTGTTCTTGATCATTTTACAGCAGGAACAGTTTCTCCCTATCTACTCTGTCCAGCCCCCTCATGATTTTGTTCCTATTTTGATCTCTATCAAATCTCCCCTTAGCCTTCTTCACTCCAAGGAGAAGTCCCAATCTCTTCAATCTATCCTCATAATTGAAGTCGGAATTAGTTACGCCAGTAATTGGAATGATGTAAATCCATCAATAATAAACTCAAATTGTTTGCAGTGAATTGCTCCAATTTATTTAAAAACCCTTTGTTTCCCCCCAGCTAAAATATCCAGGGGTCAAAATCAGCCATTTAGCAGAACAAATATTTACAAGTCCCATGTTTCAGAGGAGGAAATTTGTCTGCAAAATTGTCCCCAGCTCACAGCAGTAACTCAAACTTAGTCAAAATCCTGGTAAAGAGGCGATACAGTTTAAATTTATTTATTAACGTCACAAGTAAGCTTACATTAACACTGCAATTAAGTTACTGTGAAAATCCTCTAGTCGCCACATTCCAGCGCCTGTTCGGGTACACCGAGGGAGAATTTAGCATGGTCAATGCACCTAACCAGCACCTCTTTCGGACTGTGGGAGGAAACCGGAGCAATCAGAGGAAGCCCATGTGGACACAGGAAGAATGTGCAGACTCCGCACAGTGACCCAAGCCAGGAATTGAACCCGGGTCCCTAATGCTGTGATGCATCAGTGCTAACCGCTGTGCCACGATACTGAGGTATATGCCTGTACTTTCAAGATGCAGTGTGGAAAATCTCCAAGCACAGAGCAGAAAGACACTCTCAGACATAGACACTGGAACTGGTCTCTTCCTCAGGGAGGGAAAGAAACAACAAAAGAGAAAGAAGAGGGAGAAGGAGGGGAGGTGGCAGGAAGAGGCTAGGCGAGAAATGGGGGACGGGTGTGGGCAGGAAGGTGGGGGGGCTCGGAAGGTGGTTCAGGAAGTGGGTGGCTAGCTCGGGCGCACAGGAGCACAGTGATTAACGTTGCTGCCTCACAGGGATCCAGATTCAATTCCGGCTGTGTGCGCAGAGTCTGCATGTTCTCCCCGTGTCTGTGTGAGTTTCCTCCGGGTGTTCCGGTTTCCTCCCACACTCCAAAGACTGTAGGTTTGGTGGATTGGTCATGCTAAATTGTCCCATAGTGGGGTTGAGGGGATGAATATGGGCAAGATGCTCTTACAGAGAGTCGATCAACAGGCCAAATGGCCTCCTTCTGCACTGCAGGGATTCTATGGCTCTATGGGAAGGGGGGCGGGATTTAGGATACAGACAGGGCAGAGAAAGGGGGTCTGCAAAGTGGGTAGCTAGCCTGGGAAGCGAAGCAGGAGGGCAGGAAGTTGTCTGGAAGAGGTGGGGTGGGGAGGGGCAGTGAGGGGAAGAAAGTGTCTGAGAATTGAAGTATGAGGAGAATTAATTTGCTTGTGAAATTCATGTCAGGAGAAATTAATGCTAAGATAAAGACCTAGAAATAGGTACTGAGAGAGAGAGGAAGTAACATCTGAATGTTTGGAAATGCCATCTTAACTGTTAATCAAATAACCAAAGGGAAAGGACAGAGCAACTACAACCTTATAAAATTTGAAAAGTGTGCTATAATTGCTCAGAGCAAGTTGCAGTGAAAAGCTGGTTACCAATTCATCCAGATTTCTTTCCACTGACCCCATTCTCATCCCTGAAAATGCTACCAGTCAGAGTACTCCAGAATCACATGGGCCACCCAGTCTGATCCCATCCACTCACTCCCCATAACCTTTAATATCTTACCCAGTCTAATTCTATCCACCTCACTCCCCATTACATTGAAATGTTTACTTTGTCACTCACTCCACAGAAGGTGCCTTGCGACTTGCTGAGTATCTCCTGCACTTTCATTTCAGATTTTAAGCAGCCATAGCTTTTATTTCAGTCCTGGGGATGTTCTATTTTGTAGCCAAGCAGGAGTTCTCTCCTGTCCTGACTATTATCATCCCTCAACATACAACACTAAAACAGATTATCTGGTCATTGTCACACTGCTGTTGGTGGGATCTTGCTCTGCACAGATTGGCTGTATTTCCTACATTATAACAGTACACATTTTAAAGGTACATCATGAGCTGTAAAGTACTTTGGGACATTATGAGGTATAAAAGGCACTATATAAACGTAAGCGAGAGGAATCAGGATGAGGTGTGCACATACATGGTGTTGTTACACTGCACATTTCGATGGTACAAGCAACATGAGTTGACTGTCTCCCGTCTGGATCAACAATGGTTCGTTCTTCCCCAGTCACCAAGTCACATGGCACTCCCTTCAAATAAACAAAGTACATGTTGTTCAAAAACCATTTGCTGCAGTTCTAAAAATTGAGCCGTTCTACTCTTCATGTGAACGTTAGCTACTCAAATGGCAAGGGAAAAATGATCACAATTTGCAAGTCTACTTCGAAACTTGTCAGCTTTGACAAAGGGTCATCTGCACTCGAAATGTCAGCTCTTTTCTCTCCTTACAGATGCTGCCAGACCTGCTGAGATTTTCCAACGTTTTCTCTTTTGGTTTGAAACTTATCTATTCAGATCACAACATCTAATTTCTCCAGTCTGCTACCTTCCAATTCTTTGCCCATGACTGCTAAGAAATGCTGGTTCATGTTTCAAGGGTCATGTCTTGTCCAAGTGGCCACTGGTTCACACTAACTTAAACTGGGCATCAGTTCATCTACATGTCAGTCTTGTCCTGGACAACATTCATTTTAACAAATACTGGAAATGTTAATTTCAGGACAAAGAACAAACATAAACCTAGCTGTGAGAGCACTAGTGTTCATGGACTCCTTCACCTTATGACTAATGCTGCCTTCAAATTACTGAGAGATATGAGATGCAGCAAGTAGAGCAATCATCTGTCCTTGCCAACAATATAAATTGCATATGTACCTGTCCCCATTTTAAATTCAGTATATTTTTATGGAATATTTTCATTTGGTTTATAGTTAAATAGCAGAGAGGTAGAGTTGATTGCAGCAGGAGTTTCACTGAGAGGTAGAGGATGCACTACAGCACGACAATCACACTTAGTGCATCATATTTATATCGATATTTTCCAATTTAAATGTGGACATAGGAAGTGAGCATGGGAAAAGATACACTCTCCAGTAAGAGGTCACAAGAAAACAATCAGGAAAAAGACTCCTGTCCCTAGGTAAAGCAGGGACTGCATTAGCAGTTGATAGAACATAAAACAGTACAGCACAGAACAGGCCCTTCGGCCCACGATGTTGTGCCGAGCTTTATCTGAAACCAAGATCAAGCTATCCCACTCCCTATCATCCTGGTGTGCTCCATGTGCCTATCCAATAACCGCTTAAATGTTCCGAAAGTGTCTGACTCCACTATCACTGCAGGCAGTCCATTCCACACCCCAACCACTCTCTGCGTGAAGAACCTACCTCTGATATCCTTCCTATATCTCCCACCACGAACCCTATAGTTATGCCCCCTTGCAATAGCTCCATCCTTGATTGATGGCGATTAATGTTAAAAGTTTAACCATCCATTTAGAATCTATAAACTCTAACTGTACAGATTGTTAGCAAACGGTTTCAATATAAAATTCTTCAGACATACTGACAGCATCATTGCTCTTTTGATAGATCTCATGTGCGAGCAGCTTCAGGGGACCACAATAGACTCCCGACTTGGCTGCCAAGAAGTTCTGGATGGCATGGTGTGTTTTCCCACTGTTTGTTGGCCCAGCGTGAAAGACAATTTTTCTCTGAATCGCTCTGGCCTCAGGGTACCTGCAGTAAATATTTGTGGCTATTAGTGGCACTTAGAGGAGAGTCAGGAATATTGCTGAGAAACAGCGTATGATTAGCCAAAATACCAGCGGACATACACTACAAATGTATCACAATAAATATATACTCTGTGGTGATATTAACAGTCAAAGAAGCTGAAAAGCAGTCATCGGGAGGAAGGGGGGAGAGGGGTGAATGGGCACCGTAGTGCGGTGACTCGGGGAATTTCACAGTAACTTCATTGCAGTGTTAATGTAAGCCTTATTTGTGACTAATAAATAAACTTTAACTTTTAACAATCAGTCCCTGGGTATGTTTTATTTTATCAAGCAGTTAAGGAAAAACCATTGAGTTCAGTATTATGGAAGTGAGGAACAATTGGAAACCATGATGTGCAGTAGCTGTGATGTTGGGGAGTCTCAGATCAGTCGTCATGCAGTTCTGATAATGAGTGCACACCCCAAAGGTGCGCGTCCTGTGATCAGTGGGAATGAGGAGATTGTATCAGGAGCCAGAAAAGGGAGAAATTGGATTTACATAGCAACTTCTATAGCCTCAAGAAGACCTAAAGAGTTTTGCAGCCAATGAAGTACCTTCAAAAGTGTAGGAAACATAACAGCCGTTTTGTGCACAGCAAGAGGCCACAAGTAGAAACGTGACATGGATCACAATCTATTTTGTGATTTTGGTTGAAGAATAAATATTGACTCAGGCACTAAAGATAAACTCCCGACTTTTCTTTGAAGATGTTATGGGATCTTTCGCATCCACCTTAGAGTGCAGGGTTAGGGGTTAGCGCCAGGGACCCGGATTCGATTCTCGGCTTGGGTCACTGTCTGTGTGGAGTTTGTACGTCCTTCCCGTGTCAGTATGGATTTCCTCCAGGTGCTCTGGTTTCCTCCCAAGTCCAAGGATGTGCGGGTTAGGTTGATTGGCCATGCTAAATTGACTGTAGTGTCAGGGGGATCAGCAGGGCAAATATGAGGGGTTACGGGTATGCGGCCTGAGTGGGATTGTGGTCGGTGCAGACAAGATGGGCCAAATGGCCTCCTTCTGCACTCTAGGGATTCTATGCAGATGGAAGGCCACAACTTAATGTCCAGGTTCTTGCTCCAGGTCAGTTCCAATGGAAGGAAAACAAGAAAAGCAACAAGTGAAGAGGGTATGCAGTACATCTGCCACGCTGCATTACAAATATCTCCTTGTGGCTTCACCTCATCTTTCAGACTGTGGGAGGAAACTGGAGTACCCGGAGGAAACCATGCAAATTCCACTCCGACAGTGACCCGGAATTGAACCTGGGTTCCTGGCGCTGTGAGGCAGCAGTGCTAACCACTGTGACACCGTGCCGCCCACATCTGGTTGAAGGTCTGTAGCTACAATGTGGAAAAAAATCTTTTAATTAAGAGTTCCCAACTAACTGAGGAGGCGTCAGGCCAATCCACATCCAACAACCTGCTCTGAAAACTCTGTGCACATTTTGACAGTCGTGTCAAATTCCACCACAGCAGCTGAAACTATCAGCAACATTCTAAATAAAACTACCCAGAATATTCCATGAAGTTAAATTGTCCTAACTAATGGATCCTTTAAAAGATTCCTCTGAATCGTTGCTAAAAATTAATCAGTTTTTCCTGGAGTCATACCCGATCCATGTACCAAGTTTTATTGAAATTGTTTGTTAGTTTTTGAGATATATTGTTTACAGACAAAGGCTGACAAACAGGGACAAAAACATTACTTCTGCCCGTCTTAATGGGAGAAATCCAGTCTAATTGGACAGCGTCTTCCATAACTCAGCAATTACATTGCTCAGTGTAGTCTATAGGCCACCAACCAGTGGGAAAGATGTACAGGAACAAAGGAAATTACAGAAAGGGGAAAGACTTATAACGGGGCACTTTAATTATCTGAATATAGACTGGGATAGTATTAGTGTAAAGGAAAAGGCAAGAATTCCTACAATACATTCAGGAGAATTTTCCACAGCAGCAAATTTCTAGTCGAATGAGAAAGGAGGCACAACTGAAACAGGCTCTTGGGAACAAGGTGAGCCAAGTAGGTCAGGTGTCACTGGGGGAAAATTTAGGGGACAGTGATCACAGCATCATATGATTTAGGCTGGTAACGGAAAAGGACAAAAACAATCCTGAGTGAAAATAATTAAATGGGTAAAGCCAACTTCAATGGGGTATGAATGGATCTTGGACAAATAAATTGGAATCAAAGATTGCCAGGAAAAACAATAGCTGAATAAAGCTACCTTCAAAGAGGCAATAGTTCTGGCACAGTATAGTCCCTCAAAGGGGAAAGACAGGACAAACAAATCTAGAGCTCGCTGGATTACAAGAGAATATATAGATCAAGAAGAAAAAAGTGTGCTTATGACAAATGTCAGGAAGATAATACCAGGCCCAGTGGCAACAAAAACAGAAAATGCAGAGCTCTGATGAAGAGTCATCCAGACTCGAAACATTGACTCTATTCTCTCTCCCCAGATGCTGTCAGAGCTGCTGTGATTTTCCAGCATTTTCTGTTTTTGTTTCAGATCCCAACATTCACAGTATTTTAACCAGACTCAGTGGAGAAGGTTCAGAGGAAAATTGAAAAAAATCAAATGAGAAGCAAAGAGAGAGTAAGAAAAGCGACTGGCAGCTAAAAAGGAATCCTAAAGCCTTCTAAACGTATCTAAGTGGTGAAAAGGTGGGATAAGGAGGACTGGGGCCAATTCGATGAACAAAAAGGGGATTTATTCATGGAGGCAAGGGGCATGGCTGAAATATTAAATGTATACTTTGCGTCTGTCTTTATCGAGGAAGAAGATGCTGCCGGCTGTGGTGAAAGAGGAAGTAATTAATACATTAGAAGGATTTAAACTTAAGTTGGCATTAGATTGGCTGTCTATAGTTAATGTTGATAAGGCACTGGGTCTGGAGGAGATATATCCAAGAATAGGGAGGCAAGTGACAGTGGAAATTGCAGAAGCACTGGCCATAATCCTCCAGTCTCCCTTAGGATCAGCAGTGGTACAAAAGGACTGGAGAATTACAAATGTTTTATCCTTGTTCCAAAAAGGGTGCAAAAATAAAGTAAGAAGTCTCACAACACCAGGTTAAAGTCCAACAGGTTTATTTGGTAGCAAATACCATAAGCTTTCGAAGCGCTTGCTGCCCCTTCGTCAGATGGAGTGGAAATGTGCTCTCAAACAGTGCAAACAGATACAAAATCAAGTTGCAGAATACTGATTAGAATGCGAATCCTACAGCCAGCCAGGTCTTAAAGGTACAGATAATGTGGGTGGAGGGAACATTAAACACAGGTTAAAGAGATGTGTATTGTCTCCAGACAGAACAGCTAGTGAGATTCTGCAAGCCCAGGAGGCAAGCTGTGGGGGTTACTGATAATGTGACATAAATCCAACATCCCGGTTTAGGCCGTCCTCATGTGTGCGGAACTTGGCTATCAGTTTCTGCTCAGCGACTCTGCGCTGTCGTGTGTCGCGAAGGCCGCCTTGGAGAACACTTACCTGAAGATCCAAGGCTGAATGCCCGTGACTGCTGTCAGTAGAGGATGGCCTAAACCGGGATGTTGGATTTATGTCACATTATCAGTAACCCCCACAGCTTGCCCCCTGGACTTGTAGAATCTCACTAGCTGTTCGTCTGGAGACAATACACATTTCTTTAACCTGTGTTTAATGCTCCCTCCACCCACATTGTCTGTACCTTTAAGACCTGGCTGGCTGTAGGATTCGCATTCTAATTAGTATTCTGCAACTTGATTTTGTATCTGTTTGCACTGTTTGAGAGCACATTTCCACTCCATTTGACGAAGGAGCAGCGCTCTGAAAGCTTATAGTATTTGCTACCAAATAAACCTGTTGGTCTTTAACCTGGTGTTGTGAGACTTCTTACTGTGTTTACCCCAGTCCAACGCCGGCATCTCCACATCATGCAAAAATAAACCCAGCAACTACCAGCCAGTCAGTTTAACTTTGGTGGTAGGGAAACTTCTAGAGTCAAAATGTCGAGACAAATGTGGATCAATTAAGGAAAACCAACATGGAATTGTTAAGGGAACAACAGGTTTAATTAACTTTCTGAAGTTTTTTGAAGAGATGACAGAGAGGGTTGGTGAGGGTAATGCTGTTGATGTGGTGTACATGGACTTCCAAAAGGCATTCGGTACACTGCCACACTTATCAACAAAGTTGTGGTTCACAAGATAGAAGGAACACTAGCAGCCTGGATTCAGAATTGGCTGAGTGCCAGGAAACAGCTTTTTGGGCTGAAGGAGGTTGTTGTAGAGTTCCCCAGGGTCAGTGTTAGGGTCCTTACTTTTCCTTATGTATAGTAATGACCTAATCCTTCGCATAAAGGACGCAATTTCAAACTTTATGGAATATATGGAATGTGGAATCATTATGAACCGTGAGGAGGACACAGACAAGATGAGAAACAGGTTGACAAAAACACAGACAAGATTATGGAATGGGTGGACAAATGGGAGATGAAGTTCAGTGTGGGGAAATATGAAGTGATTCCTTTTGGTAAAGTAACATGGAGAGACACTATAAAAAAGGGGTACTATAGCGCGTGTGCAGGAGCTGTAATGATATATTTGCATATCATTACAGTGTTAGGACAGGTGGGGAAAATGGTTGATAAAGCAAACAGAATCCGAGGTTTTATTGATAGAGGCATAGAGTACAAGAGCAAGATTATGTTGAGCTTGTACAAGTCACTTGTTCGGCCTCAGCTGGAGGACTGCATCTAGTTTTGGGTGCTACACATTAGAAAGGATGCAGATGCATTGGAGAGAGTGCAGAAAAGATTAATGAATATGGTTCCAGGGATAAGGAACTTCAATTATAATGACAGATCGAAGAAGTTAACACTGCAGCTGATAGTGGCACATCCTATAGGGAATAATGGTTCTATGCATGACTGCATGGAACATTCCAGGGTGGCACATACTCTCACAGTTTAGAGGGAGCACTGCTTCTGACCTTACTGATTGAAGTGCAACTAGTGTTAGTTCATGTCTCCAAACATGAGAGAAGATTGGCAAGAAACATGGCAAGAGAAGAAATTGCTGGGGCCTTGAGAGAAATCTTTGTATCCTCACTGGCTACAGGGGAGGTCCCAGAGGTTTGGAGAATAGCCAATGTTATTCCTTTGTTTAAGAAGAGTAGCAAGAATAAACCAGGTAATTATAGGCCAGTGAGCCTTCCATCAGTGGTAGGGAAATTATTGGAGAGGATTCTTCGAGACAGGATTTACTCCCACTTGGAAATAAATGGACTTATTAGTGAGAAGCAACATGGTTTTGTGAAGGGGAGGTCATGTCTCACGAATTTCATCGAGTTTTTCGAGGAAGTGACGAAGATAATTGATGAGAGTAGGGCAATGGATGTTGTCTACATGGACTTCAGTAAGGCCTTTGACAAGGTCCCTCATGGCAGACTGGTGCAGAAGGTGAAGTCGCATGGGATCAGAGGTGAGCTGGCAAGGTGGATACAAAACTGGCTCGGTCAAAGGGGGTAGCACTGGAAGGGTGCGTTTCTGAATGGAGGGCTGTGACAAGTGGCATTCCTCAGGGATCAGTGCTGGGACCTTTGCTGTTTGTAATATATATATAAATGATTTGGAGGAAAATGTAACTGGATTGATTAGTAAGTTTGCGGACGACACAAAGGTTGGTGGACTTGCGGATAGCGATGAGGACCATCAGAGGATACAGCAGGATATAGATCATAGAACAGTACAGCACAGAACAGGCCCTTCGGCCCACGATGTTGTGCCGAGCTTTGTCTGAAACCCAGATCAAGCTATTTCCTCCCTATCATCCCGAAGTACTCCATGTGCCTATCCAATAGCTTCTTAAATGTTCCTAAAGTTTCTGACTCCACTATCACAGCAGGCAGTCCATTCCACACCCCAACCACTCTCGGAGTAAAAAACCTACCTCGGACATCCTTCCTATATCTCCCACCATGAACCCTATAGTTATGCCCCCTAGTTACCGCTCCATTCACCCGAGGAAATAGTCTTTGAACGTTCACTCTATCGATCCCCCTCATCATATAAACCTCTATCAAGTCTCCTCTCAACCTCCTCCGCTCCAAAGAGAAAAGCCCAAGTTCCCTCAATCTTTCCTCATAAGACCTACCCTCCAAACCAGGCAGCATCCTGGTAAATCTCCTTTGCACTCTTTCCAGTGTCTCCACATCCTTCTAAATCAGTTGGAGACTTGGGCGCAGAGATGGCAGATGGAGTTTAATCCGGACAAATGTGAGGTAATGCATTTTGGAAGGTCTGATACAGATGGGAAAAATACAGTAAATGGCAGAACCCTTCGGAGTATTGATAGGCAGAGGGATCTGGGTGTACAGGTACACAGGTCACTGAAAGTAGCAATGCAGGTGGAGAAGGTAGTCAAGAAGGCATACAGCATGCTTGCCTTCATCGGCCGGGGTATTGAGTTTAAAAATTGGCAAGTCATGTTGCAGCTTTACATAACCTTAGCACTTGGAATATAGTGTTCAATTCTGGTCGCCACACTACCAGAAGGGTGTGGAGGCTTTGGAGAGGGTACAGAAAAGATTTACCAGGATGTTGCCTGGTATGGAGGGCATTAGCTATGAGGAGAAGTTGGAGAAACTTGGTTTGATCTCACTGGAGCGACGGAGGTTGAGGGGAGACCTGATAGAAGTCTACAAGATTATGAGAGGCATGGACAGAGTGGATAGTCAGAGGCTTTTTCCCAGGGTGGAAGAGTCAATTACTAGGGGGCACAGGTTTAAGGTGCAAGGGGCCAGTTTTAAAAGAGATGTACGAGGCAGATTTTTTTACACAGAGTGGTGGGTGCCTGGAACTCATTGCCGGGGGGAGGGTTAGTGGAAGGATGGTAGTGACTTTTAAGGGGCGTCTTGACAAGTACATGGATGAGATGAGAATAGAGGGATATGGTCCCCGGAAGCGTAGGGGGTTTTAGTTAAGTCAGGCAGCATGATCGGTGCAGGTTTGGAGGGTCGAAGGGCCTGTTCCTGTGCTGTAATTTTCTTTGTTCTTTATGAGGGTGGTCTGAAGGGGAATGGAATATTAAAGACAAAGGTTAATGTCAGATGAACCTTACCAGTTGGATGGTAACCTCAGATCACTGATTTTGCGCAGATCCTCCATACAGTCCAACATGGGGAACACTTGTTTGGCATGTCTCAGGAAATAAGGAAAGAGATCATCAACATGACCTGTAAACAAATTTGCACCAAATGTATTTAATGGTGGGAAAGAAACCTAGCCTTCCCCCACATCAGTCCCATCAGCAGCACATGAAGCCAGTCCCAAGTATGAGAATCTAGGGCCTTGAAATCTCCACTCGTGCAGCGTGTTTTATTTTTATCCACTTCAGCTCAAGTCAAAATGTGAATGTTAAAGCTGCTGGGTTTCAGTCTCCAGGTTACATCACCACTGCACACATTTCTGAGCTGAGGGGACCAGACATACACCCACTCAATAGTCTCACGCCCATATGTGGAGAGGGGAGAGGTAGAATAGGGGAGAAGGAGAGGGGGGGAGGAGGAGAGGGGGGGGAGGAGGAGAGGGGGGGGAGGAGGAGAGGGGGGGGGAGGAGGAGAGGGGGGGGGAGGAGGAGAGGGGGGGAGGAGGAGAGGGGGGGGAGGAGGAGAGGGGGGGGAGGAGGAGAGGGGGGGGAGGGAGGAGAGGGGGGGGAGGAGGAGAGGGGGGGGGGAAGGAGAGGGGGGGGGAGGAGATGGGGGGGGGAGGAGATGGGGGGGGAGGAGATGGGGGGGGGGAGGAGATGGGGGGGGGAGGAGATGGGGGGGGGGAGGAGATGGGGGGGGGAGGAGATGGGGGGGGAGGAGATGGGGGGGGGAGGAGATGGGGGGGGAGGAGATGGGGGGGGAGGAGATGGGGGGGGAGGAGATGGGGGGGGGAGGAGATGGGGGGGGGGAGGAGATGGGGGG